>NW_024082582.1:0-147388 GCF_003009895.1 Hyaena hyaena | reverse complement strand
TTGCCTTAGACACAGCTTCCCAGGCAACCCCCCCGGGGCAATTCCAGGCCCCCTGCTGAGCTCTGGGGGCAGAGTCAGAATCGCTGCTTCCTTCTCTGGGTCAGGCTGGCGTGCATGTGCGTGGTTTTGCCTTCTGGGTGTTCTTAGCTTGAGTCTGCTGGAGTGAGGAAAACCTTGTCCCTCTATGGCTCGTCACCCAAAACACGAACTCACAGGCTAATTTCCCAGTTTTTAGCTCCTTGCCTTCCCTCTCGAGTTCCAGCCAGCCAGGGGCGTGGTTGCCCGGTGTCTGCGCGGCTCCCTCAGGGGCCCCAGCCGCTCAGGAGATACAATGGCGGCAGGCGCGCCACCACTCTGAAGTCCAGCCGTCAGGAGCAGCACAAAGAAGCAGTTTGTGTGCTCAGCCCCCTCCAGGACCAGTTGGCGCGAGGGGACCTGGTGTGCAGGTATTTGACAAGTACGGTCTTTCTATGCACCGAGGGGAGGTTTTTCTCCCCCGTGCGGAGGTTTTTCTGTTTCGGACTCTCTCCTTTTCCCCTCTCACTACCCGTAGAGGGTCGAGGGGGATCGCCTCCCACCCTGGAGTCTCCGATCCCGGCCCTATTTTATCTTCCCCGGTTCGCACTCACGTTAGAAGGCTCTCTCAGTGGATTCTGCGTCTTTTTTCTCCCAATCTCTCAGGTTTTGTAAGGTTTCCAATGGCTTCAGATCTTTTCTGTGTGATGTATGGGCGCGAGTGCAAGTATGGAGCTCCTTACTTCTCCGCCATCTTGCCCTCTCTCCTCCATGCTGTTATGTTGATGAGAAGATTTAAGTATATTTTATAATTTTTCCTTTCATGGTTCTTGCTTTCTGTGTCTACTTTATTTATTTTTTTTAATGTTTTTATTTATTTCTAGGAGAGATAGTGAGAGACAGCGTGAGTAGGGGAGGGTCAGAGAGAGAGGGAGTCACAGACTGAAACAGGCTCCAGGCTCTGAGCTGGCAGTCAACACAGAGCCCGACACGGGTCCCGAACCCACGAACCACGAGATCATGACCTAAACGAAAGTCGGACGCTTAACCGACTAAGCCACCCAGGCGCCCCTTTCTGTGTCTACTTTAGATATGTTTGCCTAACCTCAGGTCACAAAGATATTCTCATGTTTCATTGAGAAGCTATATAATTTTAACTTTTATTTTTAGGTGTATAATTTTTCTCAAAATTTTTATATTGTGAGACATAGAGTTGAATTATATGTTGTTTTTAAATGTATACTCAATTATTCAAAACTCATTTGTTAAAAATGGCTGAATTTTTTGTTGAACTGCTCCATTGAATTGCTCTGATCACTATATCAAAAATCAATAAGACTACTGATATGTAGACAGGATAACACGACAAGTGAAGGAAGACTCAAGGGTGGAAACAGGAAGGGTGAATAAAAAGACAGCACGCTGCAGAAGCCTCCAACTCTGAAGCCAAAATGCACAGTTAAAAAAAAAAAAAAAAAAAAAGACTTCAATTCCTGCTAGGCTGAGGGCCAGCAAAAGGGTGGCCCAATAAGGGTATACTTATTTGCAATACCCACTTCATTCCAATCAAACACCAGTAGAAAAACTTTACCCCCACCCTTATGGTGTGAAGAAGCCCAAGTAGAAATTGATCTTTCACCAGCCTAGCAGGAGCATGCAGCACTCTGATTCCCTTGCCAGATGGTGGTGGTGAACCAAGAGAAGAAGCTGATGTTTCATTCTTACTGGCCTAAAGGAGGCTGTGTTGCAATTCCGCAACCAAGAGTAGTGTCAGGGAGGAAGACCTTCCTCTGCCTTTCAAGTTCCTTCTAGCTGGAGTTAGCATCAAACTGACATCAGACAGATTAACAGGAGGCATGAAAGTTCAAAGACAATGAATCAACATGAAGCTTATATGAGCTAAGGACAGGGGCAGGGTCTAAGGATGCAGAGGACAAAGGCAATTTCCAAATGGTGGAAGGAGATGTTTTGTACATCAGAGGTTGCTCTGTAACACAGTTTTATTGAGGTATGTTGACAAAATTATAAGATCCTATTAAATATTTGGAGTATTTCACTCGAAGACAGGGTATACCTTACTCATGCTTAGATGCTCTTTGAATTGTTGCAGTAATGATTTGTAAAATTATGCATAGAGAGCCTGAACTTGTTTTGTTAGATTTATACATAAATATTTTAAGTGGAATTGTGAATGACATTTTTAAAATTTCAATTTCTAATTATTCATTGCTAATATGTAGAAATATGACTGATATTTGTGTGCTAACCTTGTGCCCTCTAACCTTCTTAAAGTCATTTATTAGTTCTAGGAACTTTTTGGTAGATTCCATGGTCATTTTCACTTATAAAATCTGTAATCTGTGAATAGGGACATTTATATTTCTTTCTTTCAGAGATCATAAATGTCTTTCATTTTCTTTGCCTTATTTCACTGAAAATGGCTTATAGTATAATGCTGAATAAAGTGGAGGTAGATAGTTTGCCTTATTCACAACACTAGAGTGAACACCTTGAATATCTTACCATTTAGTGATATTTGAGGTAGGTTTTTGTGGACGCTGTTTATCAGATTAAGGACATGCCCTTCTATTCCTAGTTGATGTTTTTTAATGATGAATGGATATTTAATTTTGTCAAAATCTTTTCCTGCATTAATTGATATGATTAAATGATTTTTTTCATTATGTTAAAATGGAAAATCACATTGGCTGATTTTCTATATTCCACCAACCTTTCATTCCTGGTGTAATTATCATTTGGTTATGCTATACTATTTTTTCTATACATTATTAGCTTAGATTTGCTAGTATATTATTGAAGATTTCTGTGTTTCAGTTGAAGAGAAATACTTGTCTATTATTTACTTGTATGTCTTTGTAGAAGTTTGTCAATATTGTTGTTTTCAAAGTATTATCTTGAGTGTCATAGATCTATACTTTTTCTGTTCTCAGTTTTATTGATTAGTTCTGATTTTTATTTTCCTTTCTCTAGTTTGAGTTATGCTGCATTTTTTTTAGTTCTTGAGGTGAAAATATAGATCATTTATTTGAGATCTTTCTTCTTTACTCATATAACCATTTAAAGGTGTAAATTTATCACTAAGCACCACCTTATTTATATCCCACAAACTTTTATTTATTTGGACTTTCATTTTCATTCTGTTCAAAATATTTTCTACTTTTCCTTGTGACTTCCTTCTTTATCATGTGCTAATTAGAAGTGTGTTGCTTAATTTCCAAGTATTTGTAGAGTTTTTATCTTTTTTATTGAATCCTTGTTGAAATCCATTATAGTCAGACAACGTAAATTGTATGATTTCAATGATTTTGATTTGGTAATTTTTTTATGATAAGTAGTTCTGTTTTAAGATATAGCTTGAAGAAAATATAAGATACAGCCTATTTTGGTGAGTGATCCACAGGATTTGAAAATACTGTGTATTCTGTTGTTGGGTAGCAGTGTTTTCAAAATGTATATTAATTGGTTACTGGTATTATTTAATTTTTCTATATACTTATTGGCTTTCTATTGATTACTGAGTAAGGAGTTTTGAACTCTCCAATTATAATTGTGCATTTGTTCATCTTGCCTTTCAGTTCTATCAGTTTTTGCTTCATCTAGCTTGAAATTCTATTGGCATGTGCTATATATAAGCAACCATATTTAAGATTGTTATATGTCTTCTTGCTGAATTGACCTTTTGATGGTATGCAATTCCTTCTTTACCCCTGGTAGTTTTACTTGATCTGATACAAATTTTTTTCTAAGAATATTTCCACTCCAGTTTTCTATTGATTATTGTATATATGCAACATCTTTTGCACACTTTTACTTAAACAACCTTTATTATGATAAAATATACATAACATAAAATTTACCATTTTAACTACTTTTAAGGATACAATTTACTAACATTGAGTACATTCACAGCATTGTGTAGCAATCACCACCGTGTATCTCTAAAACTTTTTCATCATCCCAAACAGAATCGTACCTGTTAGGCATTAATGCCCCATTCTCCCATCCCCACAGCCACTGGTAACATCTATTTTATTTTCTGTTTCTAAGATATTGCTTATTCTAGGTACCTCATATACATGGGATTATACAATATTTATGTCTGGCTTATTTCACTTAGAAAAATGCTTTTCAAGGCTCATCCAAGTTGCAGCATGTATCAGAATTTCCTTCCTTTTAGAGTTGAATAATTATCCAATTATATGTGTATACCAACTTTGTTTATTCATCTGTTGTGGACGTTTAGGTTGTTTCCAATCTACTGGCTATTGTGAATCATGCTGCTATGGATATTGGTATTCAAGTATCTATTTGAATGATGCTTTTAGGTATATAATGAGAAATAGAATTGCTGTATCATACGTGCGGGAGCCACTCTGGCATATCCAAGGGTCCCTGAAGGAGGGAAAGTGTTGGCAAGGGAGGGATGAGAGGCATGAGATTCTTTGTGGTCACCAGCCAGGTGTCTCGCCACTGTGTGAGACTCAACTTTATTTTATGACTTAGTGTTTGGGGGATGGCACAAAAGTGGCATTCTGATGATAAACTTTTGATCAGTTGAAACTTTCCAGAACATTGATATGCATAGGTGAATGAGGAAGAGCCCAGAAGTTTCATTCTGATGATAAATTCTTTGATCAATAAAAATTCTCCTGAATATTGATATGCAATATTCTGGGATATCAGTAAGTTCCTTTGCAAAGTGCAATTAGCATATCAAGGCCAGAATAAGTCACTCCCAGTAAATCAACAAGGTGCCTCTGGGGTTGGTGCTCAAGCAGAAACAACTGAGTAGGGGTGGATATCGGTTGCCGTCTGGTGGTAAGAGTCCATGCAAACTTACCTTAACCTCACAAGGAGTTTTTCTCAACTTAGTGAGTTCAGAAACAGATCCCAACAATATAGTAATTTTATATTCAGCTTTATAATGAACCACCAAGCTATTTTATGTAGTGACCATACCATCTTGTATTCCCACCAGCAATGCACAAGGGTTCCAGTTTCTCTTACATGCTCACCAACACTTGTTATTTTCTTATTTTTTATAATATTCTAATGGGTATGAAGAAGTGGTATCTCCTTGTGATTTTAATTTTGATTTACCTAATGGCTAGTGATGCTGAAATATTTCTATGTGCACATTGGTCATTTGCATATATTCTTTGGAGGAAATGTCTTTTCAGATACTTTATCTACTTTAAAAAATGAGTCGTTGAGTGGTTTTAGTGGTTGTTGAGTTGTAGGAGTTCTTTACATATTCTAGATTTTAATCTCTTATCAAATATATGTTTTGCAAAATATATGTTTTGCAATATTATCTCCCATTTTGAGGGTTGCCTTTTCACTCTCTTGATAGTGTATTTAACTGGCAAAAGTTTAAAATTTTGATAAAGTCCAATTTATTTATTTTACTTTTGCTGCCTGTACTTTGGTGTCCTCTTAAAACCATTGACAAATCAAATGTTATTAATATTTTTCTCTAAATTGTTATAATTTTAGTTCTTACATTGAGATATGTTATCATTTTGAGTTAATTTGTGTATAGTATAAGGTAAGGGTCCAATTTCATTCTTTTGCATATAAATATCCAGTTTTTCCAGCACCGTCTGTTGAAAACATCGTCCTTTTCCTATTAATGACCTTGACACTCCTGTCAAAAATCAGTTGACCATATAGGTGATAATTTATTTCTGAGCTCTATTTAATTTTATTTGTCTATAATTCTATTCCCACAGTAGTACCACACTATTTTGATTATTGTAGCTTTGTAATAAGATCTGAAATCAAGAAGTGTGAGTCTTCTAACTTTATTCTTCTTTTTCAAATTATTTAGATTATTTGAGATCTCTTGAAATTCCATCTGTATTTAAGTATAGATTTTTTTACTTATGCAAAATCATTGAGGTTTTGATAGGGATTACACTGAATCTGTAGATGGCTTTGGGTAGTATTATCATTTGTATATTATTTATTTATAAATTTTAGTTAACATACAGTGCAATATTTGTTTTAGGAATAGATTTCAATGATTTATTACTTACATACAACACCCAGTGCTCATCATAACAAGTGCCCTCTTTCCTGCCCATTACCCAGTTAGCCCATCTCCCACCTACATCCCTCCATCAATCCTCAGTTTGTTCTCTATCATTAAGAGTCTCCTCTGGTTTGTTTCCCTTTCTCCTTTTTTTTCTTTTTCCTCCTTCCATATATTACTCTTGGTTTTTTTCCCCTTAAATTCCACATGTGGGTGAAATCATATGGTATTTATCTTCCTCTGATTGACTTATCTCACTTGGTTTAATACATGTTAGTTCTATCCACATTGTTGCAAATGTCAAGATATCATTCTTTGTGATGGCTGAGTAATATTCCACTGTGTATATACACCACATCTTATTTATCAATTCGTCAATCAATGGATATTTGGGTTCTCTCCATAGTTTGACTATTGTTGATAATGTTGCTATAAATATTGGAGTGCATGTACTCCTTTGAATCTGTATTTTTGTATTCTTTGGGTAAATACCTAATAGTATAATTGCTGGATTGTAGGGTAGTTCTATTTTTTAATATTTTGAGGAACCTCCATGCTGTTCAAGAGCGGATGCACCAGTTTGCATTCCCACCAACAGTTCAAAAGGGGTCCCTTTTCTCCACATCCTCACCAATACCTGTTGATTCTTGTGTTCATTCGAACAGGTGTGAAGTGGTATCTCATTTGGTTTCGATTCATATTTTCCTGATAAAAGTCAACTTTTAAAAGGGAGACAGCCTTTCGTCAGCTGCCACTAAGGTGCTTGGTCCTTGTAAAGAACCTAAGGCCATTTTGGGATCAGGCCCTCACTTCATTTAATGCCAGCATTCAGTGCCACTGGTACCCACCCAGCACTTGTCTGCACAATGGACTGTCTCAGAGCTCACTTGCATCTTTTCAGCCCTCATCCTGTAATGATAATGAGGTGATTTCAGGGCAGATAAGATGAATGCCCTCATTAAAGTTCCTGGTAGAGGGGTACCTGGGTTACTCAGTCAGTTGAGCATCTGACTTTGGCTCAGGTCATGATCTCATGGTTTGCAAGTTCAATCCCTGCATTGGACTCTGCATTGACAGCTCAGAGCCTGGAGCCTGTGTCAGATTCTATGTCTCCCTCTCTCTCTGTCCTTCCTCCACTCACACTTAGTCTCTCTCTCTCTGTCTCAAAAATAATAAAAACATTAAAAAAATTTTTTTAATTAAAAATATTAATGTTCCTGGTATAAATGTTAACCCTTTCTGGCTTGTGCCTGTGAAGTCCCTGGCCAATGTCAACATCATGAGGCTCATCTACAACATTAGGACTGGTGGATATGCCCCAGCAGGTGGCACTGTGCCAAAAGGAGGTCTTGTTCCTCCATCACTGCTGCCCTAGCTGAGGAGAAGAAAGTGGAAGCAAAAAAAGAAGAATTTGAGGAGTCTGATAATGACATAGCTTTGGGCTTTTTGACCACACCTGTTTTGTAATATGTTCAATAAAAAGCTGAACTTTAAAAAAAAAAAAAAGAAAGGGGGTGGGGTGAGGGGTGGGTGGAGACAGAATTTGTAAGAGACATAAAAAGAAAGTTCTTCATACAGGAAGAAATCAAGAAAATTATCTAGTAATAAAAAGTTGGAAATATTAGAATTGTACCTAACATCGAAAATATGGGTGTTTAAATACTATACTAGGGTCACAGGTAGAAATTTTGATTTTTTGAGCAAAATTAGATAATGTGAAATTTTTAGAAGGACCATCATACATCTTCAGTCTTTTCACCAAACCCGTATTAGGAAGGGATTTGCAATTTTAGACTATACGATGGAAAGGAAGCAAAAGCTTTTGTCACAACCCAAGAAATGATTGGTAATAAATAGGTAGTGGTAGCATAAGTTATGCCAACATAAATAATAGTGAATGCTGTGTTACTGAAAGCATTCAAGCAGAATTTAAGCAGAATTTAAATGACTCTATGTCAGAGGTGCAGTAGAGGGTGAAACTTAGAAAAAGTAGATGGTTTCTAAGGCTCGCTTTATTTTTTTAATGTTTATTTTGTTTTTGAGAGAGAGAGAAAGAGCGCACAAGCAGGAAGGGACAGCAAGAGAGACATACAGGATCTGAAGTGACCTCTGTGCTGATAAACAGAGCTCAGTGTGAGACTTGATCTCATGAGCTGTGAGATCGTGACCTGAGCAGAAATCAAGAGTTTAATGCTTAACCAACTAGGCCACCCAGGTGCCCCTCTTAAGGGTTCATTTTAAATCCAAGATACTATTTTCTATTGTGTTAATTTCCTTTGTTTATATTATTTTTCCTGATTCTGTTCCTTTTAGTTATAGAAATTTCATCGGTTTCTCTTTGTTGTAGATATCAATTGCAAGATCTATCACTATGTCTGTATCTACTATTGCATGTTATTTACTGCAGTAAAAATTATGACTACGGAAATATAAAAATATTTCAGGAGATGACATCTCATTAAATATGCAACATTTGTCAAAAGTTTCATGCTCTTATAATTGTTTCTTATTACAGAATTAAAATATATTCTTTGTAGAAAATTTAGAACTCAAATGAAATATGAATCATCCTGTGGGCTAAGCATTATTTTAGACTCTTGTCCTTTCCTCTCCTTTCACTTTTTAGAGCAGAGGAATTAATAGTATAAGCTATATGGTCTGAAATGCTGCTAGGGCATAGTTTCTAGTGGCCAGAGTCGCTGTATGTTAAAAAGTTAAAAAAGGTGCACCTGACTGGCTCAGTTGGTTAAACTTTGGACTCAGTCTCTGCTCAGATCATGATCTTCTGGTTGTGGGATTAAGCCCCACGTCGGGCTCTGTACACTAAACATAGAACCTGCTTGAGATTATCTCTCTTTCTCTCTCTCTTCCCCTCCTCTGACCATGCTCTTTCCTTCAAAATAAATAAACATTTTAAAATAAATAAATAAAAATAAATAGTTAAACACAGGATGTGGCTTTTCTCTTTCCTTACACCTCCAAAAAGGAGATAGTAGTTGTAATTGAATCCAGGCTATTTATAAGAACTAACATGTTCACCTTTCTCCTGTTCTTCACCAGAACCTAGAAAGTCCAAAGATGCAGGTTGGACTTAAGAGTGTAAGGAAATATTTTAGATCTCTGTCCTGTGCACCAGCCCATTGGGATTAGAGATTTACTACCAGATAACAAATTTGTTCCCTGGAGGACTTGTGTAGGAGAATGGCTGAAATATAAGTGAAAGTCAGTGTTTCTTGATTACCTGGTCACATTTTATCCACTAGCACCATACTTTCATTCTGATTCCTCACTATTCTCTCTACCCAGAGATACTTACTAGAGCACCTAATGCATAACCTTTCTGTCTTCCTTCTATGACATTAGTCCAGGAAGTTGTTTTTTTAATGTAATCCTCCTAAGCATATATTTTTAATATTTATAATTTAGCACTTATTTTATATCTTGTTAAATATATTTTATAACATAATTTTAAAAGTTTCTTTGTGTTTGTTCCTAATTATTGGACACATGAGTGGCAAACATTGTTAGCACTTACCCAAAGGCTAGTCTTTCTCCTTTGCCTGAAAATTTAACCCTGATTTTGTTTGAGGTTGCTGTGTATTTAGCCCCTAGGAAATGATTCAAGATCATTCCAAATTAATAACGAAAATTCTGTCTCTTTTTCCAAGGTACTTACTTTCCCAGCCTCCTTGCAGCTAAAATTTGCCATGTGACCACTCTTGCAAACAAGAAGTAAGGCCAAATCTGCTAAGATAAGGAGACTTCTGGGAAATATTGCCCTCATTTTATGATGAATTGAAAGTTTCATTTACCATTTGCTGCTTTTTCTCCAGGCATGTTGCTTGAATCTGTGGTTCTAACTTTATGGCCAAGTGAAAATAAGACTGAGATAATGCTGTCAAATGAGGATGGCAGACAAGGATAGAAATAGCCTGGTTCCTCCATAAGATTGGGAAACAAACTAGGAATAGACTATCTCCAGACTATGTATATGGTTTTCTATGTCTTGCAGCTAAATATAACCTATGATGTTTCAAATATTTCCCTTTTATAAACAGATTTTGATGAACATTTACATACATAATTTATGATTATATCTTCTTGTTGAACTCCTAAAGATAAAATTATTAATTCATAGAAAATGCAAAACACTAAGGTTTTTGCTATATATTACCAAGTGCCCTCAAGATGGTAAAAAATGAAGATTCAATAAACACTATAGAAACTCTTTTAAAAATGAAATTTTACCAAATAAAAAAGTTAATCTTCCTGAGAAAGAACATATATCTCTACAACTTGCTAGAAAATCCAGCAAAATTCCCAAAGAAAACAGAGGGTCAGTAATGTCTGGAAAGCATAATCAAATATGTATAATGTTGTGAAGGACATCTTCAACCTCTAAATGCATATATACATAAAGAAATTATCTAACCTCCACACTTTTGGATACCAGGTAGAACTATCAACTGACAATGTGGTTGTATTTTTTTTTTTATTCCAGTGTAGTTAACATATAGTGTTATATTAGTTTCTATGCTTGTCATGGTAAGTGTACTCTTAATCCCCATCACCTATTTTTCCCATCCCCCCCCCGACCTCCCTTCTAATAACTCTTAAAAATTTTCTCTCTAGTTAGTAGTGTGTTTTTCTGGTCTGTCTCTTTGTTTCATTGTTCATTTGTTTTGTTTCTTAAATTCCACATATGAGTGAAATCATATGGTATTTTTCTTTCTCTGAATGACTTATTTGACTTAGCATTATACCATCTAGACTAACCTTTCATATTTTTGTAAATGTATGCAAGTGTAATTAATTGTATATGTAATAAATGTATTACAAATGTAAATTAAGCAAGGCTTAATTCTTTTTATGGCTGAGTAATATTCAATTGCACATATATACCACATCTTCTATATCGGCTCATCTATCTATGGACATATGAGTTGCTTCCATAATTTGGCTATTATAAATAATGCTGGTATGAGCATAGGAGTGCATATATCTTTTCAAATTAGTGTTTTCATTTGGCGGGGGTTGGGGGGAGGTAACTATCCAATAGTGGAATTACTAAATCTTAAGATAATTCTGTTTTTAACTTTTTGAGGAATCTCCATATTATTTTCCACAGTGGCTGAAACAGTATGCATTCCCCCCAACAGTGCATGGAAGTTCCTTTTTCTCCACATCTTTGCCAATACCTGTTGTTCTTGTGTTTTTGACTTTTGCCATTCTGACAAGTATGAGGTGATAGCTTATTGTAGGTTTGTTTTGTTTTGTTTATTTGAAATAAAGTACTCATGAGCTGGGGAGAGGGGCAGAGGGAGGTGGAGAATCTCAAGCAGGCTCTGTGTCCAGTGCAGAGCCCAATGTGGGGCTTCACCCCACAACTTGGGTATTATGGCATGAGCTGAAATCAAGAGTTGGACGCTCAACTGACTGAGCCACCCAGTGTCTCTCTCATTGTAGTTTTGATTTACATTTCCCTAATGATGAGTGATGTTGAGCATCTTTTCATGTGTCTTTTGGCCATCTGAATGTCTTCTTTTTATATCTTCTGCCCATTTTTTAATTGGATTACTTGTTTTTTCTTTAATTTTTGGTATTGAGTTGTATAAGTTCTTTATACATTTTGGATACTAACCCTTTATAGGACGTGTCACTTGCAAATATCTTCTCTCATTCAGTAGGTTGTCCTTTAGTTTTGTTGATTATTTCCTCTACTCTGCAAAAGCTTTTAATTTTTACATATTCTCAATAGTTTATTTTTGCTTTTGTTTCCCTTGTCTCAGGAGACATATCTAGAAAAATGTTTCTATTTTTGATGTAAGAAAAATTGCCTGTAGTCTAAGATTTTTATGGTTTCAGGTCTCACAGATAGATATTTAATCCATTTTAAGGGTTTTTTGTGTGTACGTGATATAAGAGAGTAGTCCAGTTTTATTATTTTTGATGCAGTCTGTTGGGAGTGTTTTTTTTTTTAAATTTCTCATTCTGCTACTTCATCAGTAGTGCATAGAAATGTAATAGATTTCTGTTTATTGATTTTGTATCCTATAATCTTACTGAATTCATTTATCAGTTCCAGTAGTTTTTTGGTGGTCTTTAGAGTTTTCTATATCAGTATCATGTCACCTGCAAATGGTAGAAGTTTTACTTCTTTCTTAGCAATTTGGATGCCTTTTATTTCTTTTTATTGTCTAATTGCTATGGCTAGGACTTCCCATATTATGTTGCATAAAAGTGGTGAGAGTTGACATCCTTCTCTTGTTCTTGATCTTTGGGGAAAGACTGCCAGTTTTTCACCATTGAGTATGATGTTAGCTGTGGATTTTTCATATAAGACCTTTCTTCTGTTGAAGTATGTTCTCTCTAACCTCCTTTGTCTAGGGTTTTTATCATAAATGGATGATGTACTTTGTCAAATGCTATTTCTACATCTATTGGAATGATCATATGATTTTTATCCTCTTATTTATGTTATGTATTATGTTGATTAATTTGCAAATATTGAACCACCCTTGAAATGTCACTTGATTCTAGTGAATGATATTTTAATGTATTGCTGGATTCTGTCTGCTAATATTATATTGAAGATTTTTGCATTATGTTCATCAGAAATACTGGCTTGTAGTGTGTTCTTTCCCCTCTCTCTCTTTCTCTCTTCCTCCCCACCTTTTTGTAGTGTCTTTATCTAATTTTGGTATCAAGGTAATGCAGTCTTCATAGAATGAAATGAAAGCTCTCCTTTGTCTTATATTTTTTGGAGTACTTTGAGAAGAATAGGTATTAGCTCCTCTTTAAATATTGGTAGAATTTACCTGTGAAGCCATCTGCTCCTGGACTTTTATTTGTTGGAAGTTATTTGATTACTGTCAATCAGTTCTTTTAAGTAGTCTGTTCAATTATTTTCTATTTCTTCCTCATGTAGTTTGGGAAGTTATACGTTTCTAGGAATTAATCTATTTCTTCTCTTCTGGGTTGTTTGATTTGTTGGCATATAATTTTTCATAATATTTTCTTATAATTGTTTGTATTTCTGTGGTATTGGTTGTCATTTCTCTTTTACTTTTGATTTTGTTTACTTGAGTTCTGTCTTCCTCTCTTTTTTGATAAGTCTGACTAAAGGTTTATCGATTTTGTTGATCTTTCAAAGAATCTATTTCTGGTATCATCGATCTGTTCTGTTGGTTTGTTGTTGTTTGTTTCTTTCTTTCTATTTCGCTTATTTCTCCTCTAATCTTTGTTATTTCTTTTCTTTTACTTGTGTTGGGTTTTGTTCATTCTTTTTCTAGCTCCTTGAGGTATAAGGTTAGGTTGTTTATTTGATATTTTTCTTGCTTCTTGAGGTAGGACTGTATTACTATAAACTTCCCTCTTGGAATGTTTTTGCTGCATCCCAAAGATTTGGGGTAATTGTGTTTTTATTTTCATTGGTCCATATATTTTTTTATTTACTTTGATTTCTTGGTTGACCCATTCATTGTGTAGTAGCATGGTACTTAACCTTCATGTATTTGTGTTCTTTCTAGAGTTTTTCTTGTCATCGATTCCTAGTTCCATAGCTTTGTGATTAAAAAAAAAAAGATATATAGTTATACTTCAGTCTTTTTGTATTTGTTGAATCTTGTTTTGTGGCCTAACATGGGATCTATTCTGGAGAATATTCCATATGCACTTGAAAAGAATGATTATTCTGCTCTTTTAGAATGGAATTTTCCATATATATCCATTAGATCCATGACATTCAATGTGTCGTGTACAGCCATCGTTTCCTTGTTGATTTTCTGTTTGCATGATCTATCCATTGATGTAATAAGTGTGTTGAAGTCCCCCACTATTACTTCATTGCTATCAATTACTTCACGTTTGTTATTAGCAGCTTATATGTTTTGGATGCTTTCATGTTGGGTGCACATTAATATTGACAGTTATGATATCTTCTTATTGGATTGTTCCTTTTATGATCATATAGTGTTCTTCTTTGTGTTTGGGTACAGTTTTTGTTTTAAAGTCTATTTTATTTGATGTATGTTTTGCTACCCTGGTTTTCTTTTCACTTCCATTTGCATGATAAATGCTTTTCCATCCTTTTACTTTCAATCTACATGTATATTTAGGTCTGAAATGAGTCTCGTCTAGGAATCATATACATGGGTCTTGTTTTGTATATTCATTCCATCACCTTATATCTTTTGGTTGGAGCAGTTAGTACATTTATATTTGAAGTAATTATTGATAAGTATGTACTTATTGCCATTTTGCTGTTTGTTTTATGGTTGTTTTTCTAGTTCTTATCTGTTTCTTTCTTGCTTCCTTCTCCCATCATTTGCTGGGTTTCTTTAGTAATATATTTAGATTCCTGCTCTATTTTTGCATATTTATTACCAGTTTTTCATTTGTGGTTACCATTAGATTTATATATAACATCTTGTATGTATAGCAGTCTATATTAAGCTGATGGTCACTTAAATTTGAACCCAATTTATTTATTTAAAAAATTTTTTTCAAATGTTTTATTTATTTTTGAGAGACAGAGATAGAGACAGAGCAGGGGAGGGTCAGAGAGAGAGGGAGACACAGAATCTGAAGCAGGCTCCAGGCTCTGAGCTGGCTGTCAGCACAGAGCCCGACGCGGGACTCGAAACCACGAATCTGTGAGATCATAACCTGAGCAGAAGTCGGACGCCCAACCGACTGAGCCACCCAGGTGCCCCAGTTTGAACCCTTTTTAAAAGCACTAAATTTTTACTCCCCCACTGTGTTTTAGATATTATGGTGTCATACTTTACATCCTTTTATTTTGTGAATTAAGATATACTTAATTTTACTGCTTTTGTACTTCCTTCCTTTCTTCCTTCTGCTTATCGTCTTTTATTTCCACTCAAAAAGCCCTGTAACAATTTTTTATAAGGCTGATTTAGTGGTCATGAATTCCTTTAACTTTTGTTTGTCTGGAAAACTCTTTATTTTTCTTCTTCTGAATGAAGAAAATGGATAGAGTATTCTTGGTTGTAGGTTTGTTTGTTTGTTTCATTCAGCATTTTGAATACATCATGCCATTCTTTTCTGGCCTGCAGAGTGTCTGCTAGAAAATCAACTATAGCGTTATGGAGGTTTCCTTTGTATGTAACTATTTTATTTTCTCTCGCTGCTTTTAATAATTTCACTTTATCACTGCTTTTTCCCTGCTAATTATTACATGTTTTGGTGTGGACCTCCTTGAGTTGATTTTGTGGGGAGCTCTCTATGCCTTCTGGATCTGGATTACTGTTTCCTCCACAGACTTGGGGTTTTTTCAGCTATTATTTCCTCAAATAAATTTTCTGCCACCTTCTCTTTTTCTTCTCCTTCTGGGATTCCTATAATGCAAAGGTCATTATGCTTGATGTTGTCACTGCATTCCCTAAGTCTGTTTTCCTTTATTATTATTATTTTTCTCTCTCCTATTCAGCTAGATTGCCCTCGATTACTCTGTCCTTAGGTCACTGATCTGTTCTTATGTTTCCTCTAGTCTACTATTTATTCCCTCTAGTGTAGTTTTAATTTCATTTATTGAGTTCTTCATCTCTGATTGGTTCTTTTCTGTTTTCTATCTCTTTGTCAAGGTTCTCACTGGGGTCCTCCACTCTTTTCTCCAGTCCAATGAGTATCTTCATGACCATTACTTTAAATTTTCTGCCAGACATGTTACTTGCCTTTGTTCTGTTTTGCTCTCTTACTGTGATTATTCTTTCATTTGGGACATATTCCTCTGTCTCCTCATTTTGTCTAATTCTTTCTGTCTGTTTCTATGTGTTAAGAAAGTCAGCTATGTCTCCTACTCTTGAAAGTGATGGCCTTATGAAGAAGAAGCCCTGGTGTACCCTGCAGTGCAGTATACCCAGTGTGCACGAGACCTGGCACTACAGAGGTGTCTCCTATGTGTATTGTGTATGCCCTACTGTTGTAACTGAGCCACATTTTTTTAAATTCTGCTGTATGCAATGTATACCTTTGACTGTTAGGAGGTAGGCTTTCATCTTTGTGTTGTTAGTGGGCCAGTCCAGGGCTGCCTTGGACTTAAGTTGAGTCAGACCAAGCATTTTCCAGAGATGCAGTAGGACAAACTTCAGGGTGCTTTCCCCGTATTGTTCCCTGAGAAGCTTTCTCTAGTGTGTGGGGACTGTAGTCAACATTGATATCTGCCACCAGCCTACTGCTGGGGCCCCAGTGGGACTAGTGTGGGTGGTTATCTTCCTTTATTTCTGGGTCAGGAGTCACTTTGGAATGGTGCTGCCCCTTGTCAATGTTGCTTGCAAACTGCCAGTCTTGTGGTACTGCTTTGGATGGGCTCTGGCCAAGGGCGTATTGGAGGGGGTAGGTTCACAGGAGAACATGGAGGTGGGGTGCATACTGCCAACAAGGTCCTTGCTGGTCAGCTGTGGGAAAGGACCTGCAAAAGTCTGAGAAAACTCCTGCTGAGGCAGACCAGTTTGGGAGGGGGCCGATTTGCAGAAGCATGTGGGGGTGCAGTGTGCTGTTAGCAAGCTAAATGGAGAGTGTTGGTGCTATGCTGGTTCCCATGGGTGTCCATGTATCTAGGCTCATGTGCAGGGAAAGCAAAATGGTACCTTCCAGCTTTTTTGCTCTTAGAGAAGTTTCCCAAAGATCCCTGCCCCTCCAGGACAAGCTCTAAGATTATTAAATAAATCTCCTTCCCACAAAACCCTGGGATTTTTTAAATTGCTGTTTCTATGCTGTATCTCAGCAGGGTTCTTTGTTGTGCTGTCTCTTTGAGGGCCTTTAAGGCTGGGGATTCAGTTTCCTATTGCCCTTCTTGGCTCTCCAAGAGCCAAGCATACTGATTTTTAAAGTTCCAGGTGTTAGTTCCTACTGATTGTAAGAACTTAGCCAGTTAGGCCCCTCTAATTTTTAAAGCTAAATATTATAAGGATTGGTCTTCCCAGTATGAGTCCCTTATGCCTGTAGTGCCTGAGGGGGAAGGTCTGCTCTTCTCCCTTCTCTGCACCAGCAGCATCCCTGCCTCCTGTAGGCAGTCCATGGATCCATTGGTCTTCCAGCCTATCTTCACCCTTCCTACCCACTTCAATGTGGCCTCTTCTCTATATTTAGCTGTGGAGAGTCTGTTTTGCCAGTCTTTGGGTTGTTTTCTGTGTTACTTACATTAATGTGGGTGTTATGTAGTTGTTTCTGTGGAATGAGGTGAGCTTAGGATCCTCGTACTGCCATCTTCCCCAGAAGTTCAACTCACAGTGCTGTTTGAGTTCAGAGTTCAAGTTCCTCAGTTAGCATGTACAGGAACACCTGCTCCATAGCACAGCACAGCTCTGTGCCTAATGTGCTTGTCCCCTGAAGACTATTACAGGTGAGTCTAAAAAAATAAAACTGTCCCTGAATTCTGTTCTCATACACATAGGGCTGAGTTTCTGAACTTAAAAATCCAACCCCCCACTCTCTGATCTATCCTCTCAGCCTGTCTCCTCTGGTAAAGGGCATTTCAAAGAGTTGTAAAGCCAAACGTCAACAGTGGCATACTAAGTCTGGTGAAATGGTGGGAAAACATACGGCAGGCTGATTACTCCAATATAGCTCAAATTAATGACACAGCAGAACCCCATTATCAGGTTAGTTAACTGAGAGGTGAAGGAAAGGTGGAAGGTACACAGTGTCCTTTTGACAAGTTTTTATTTGTTGATCTTTGTATTATAGTTCTGTTTGACAGGTCTGTTCTTCCCTGTACCCCACTATGACTATACTTAAATATAAATTTATATGCTAGTATATGTTTAAAGATGATTTCTGGGCCTTAAAAGGTCGTTTTCCCTAAAAAAACAATTTATTTCCAGCTCCCTCTGGAGTCATAGGAATACATAGTATTTCCATATTATCTATCTACTTTAATAGGAGTAACAAGTTCATTCCTACCATTCCTGACTGCTCTCTTTAATAAAATGGGCCTGTTTACTTCTAGCTATATATCCATTAACATCATGGGATGTGAGGTTAATGAAACATGGGGTACAGTGAGACCAGGGATGTAAGACAAGCGCTATGAAGAACACAGTATTTGGTATATTGACATAGGTGTGAAAGGCAATTTGAGATTGTTATGGTATGGTAAGGTCAAGAGAAAAAAGTCCTCTTTTCTAAAATGCTTAAACTCACCTCTAAAAGCACGGTTGCTGTTGTTGTTAAATGTACCAAGGGGCCACTGCATGATTTGAGTGTTATCAATGTGGCCTTAGATCTTAAAATATTTATAATTCAGAAGAAAGTGCAATTACATCAAGAGAGTTAACTATGATGTGTACACATGGAGAACACCATGCAAGGACTGGAGTTATGCTGCCATAGCCAAGGAACAACAGAAACTATGTTAGAGAGCTGAAACGGATACTCCAGAGGGAGTATGGCCCTGCCCACACCTTCATTTGAGCTTCTGGCCTACAAATATTGAGGCAGTGAATTCCTGTGGTCCCAGTTTTTCATTGCAACCCAGTCTTTACTTCTTTGTTATAGCAGCCCTAGAAAACTACTACAACTGTGTTCTCTATAATACTTCTCACCATCTGAAAGTTACCTTATTTGTTTATGCAATTATATTATTTCTTCTCCACAGAATATTTCATAAGAGTAAAATATCTATAGCACTGTTCTGGGTGCTAGAAAGTCATACATGAATGAAATATAATTTTTATCCTTGAAGGACTTAAAGTATATAATTTGTAATTAAATTGTAAAGCATTTATATATTCATTAGTTAAACAAAAATCTAAGTAGTGTATGTTCCAGGTACTGCTATAAATGCTGGTGTCACAGTGCAGAATGAGAGCTTAGATTCTGCAAGGGAGAAGGATAAAAGATATAAACAGGATAAAGAATATAAAACAAAGTAATAAGATAGTGACTAGAATTGTGGGGAAAATTTAAGTTTGATTGGTCATGAAAGGTCAGTCAGAAATAAATCAGGTTTCTTGAAGGAGCAGTAAGAAAGTGCATGTTTAGATCAGGTGACTGAAGCAATGGATGAGAGTAATAAAGAGGAGAGCAGGTGTCTGATCTCATACAGCCTGTAAACTATAGACAGGGTATGAATTTTATTCTAAGCACCACAGGCAGTCATAAGGAGGTTGCAGTTAAGAGTCTGCTATGCTCTGAATTATTTTATTAAAATATCACTCTGGCTTCTATATGTAAAGAAACTGTAGGGAGTCTAAAAGCAGAAAGATTAGTTAGAGGGCTGTTGCAGGAACCCAGACAAAAGATAGGTTGGGCTTTGTTTAGGATGGTAGCAGAAGTGATGAGAAAAGTACAGATTATTAGTGTATTTTGGGGGTATAGCTAATAGGACTAGCTGTTGGATGGAAGAAGACATAACGGAAAATAAGAAATCAAAAGTGATTTGTAGGTTCCTTCATGTTCTCTCACAAAATAAAACCAAGACCTATATTGATTTCATGACAGTTATTCAATTAAGAAGAGTTTACTTGATGTTTATTTAGAAGAGGATAAGTAGGTGTTTGAACTAGATGATCATTGAGGTCTTTTACAACCGTGAGTGTCAGTGATCCTAATGAACAAAGCAAAGCTGCTGTTCTGCTGTTGGTCGGTCCACCCCAGGAATTGAGGAGCCCATGCAGTGAGAACATAATTAAGACTAGGATAGAGACTCCATCCATACTGGATGAATGTTATACATGAGTTTTTCAATTCCCCATGACTACACTTTGCTTAATCACAATCATTAATGATTTCTGGCTACCCCTGGGTTCTAGTTTTTCTTTCTTTCTCTCTTTCTCTCTTTCTTTTCTTTTCTTTTCTTTTCTTTTCTTTTCTTTTCTTTTCTTTTCTTTTCTTTTCTTTCTTTTCTTTTCTTTTCTTTTCTTTCTTTTCTTTCCGTCCTTTCCTTTCCTTTCCTTTCCTTTCCTTTCCTTTCCTTTCCTTTCCTTTCCTTCCTTCCTTCCTTCCTTCCTTCCTTCCTCGCTCTCTCTCTCTCTCTCTCTTTCTCCCTCTCTCCCTCCCTCCCTCCCTCCCTCCCTCCCTTCCTTCCTTCCTTCCTTCCTTCCTTCCTTCCTTCCTTCCTTCCTTCCTTCCTTCTTTCAAGAGACCACACTCAAGGAGGAAAGAGAGGCAGAGGGAGGGAGGGGAAGACAAAGAAAGAATTTTAAGCAGGCTCCATGCTCCGTATGGAGCCTGACACAGGGCTCAATCCCATGACCCTAGGATCATGGCCTGAGCTGAAATCAAGAGTCTGAGGCTTAACCAACTGAGCCACCCAGGCACCCACCTCCTGTGTTCTAGTCTTAATGTTAAATGTTTTACATGTGTAACCACATAATGCTCACAAAAATACCACACAGTACGTATAATTATCCTTCTAAGTCAATCAATTAATTGTGAAAAGGCAGTAAAATGTCCAAGACCTTAGAAATAAGAAGTGACATAACCACAGTTTTAACCTAAACCTAACTTTTGAGACTTTTAAAAAAATGTTTATTTTTGAGAGAGCACAAGTTGAGGAGGTGCAGAGAGAGGAGGACAGAGGATCTGAAGTGAGCTCTGCACTAACAGCGGCAAACCTGACATGGAGCTCAAACTCATGAACCTTGAGATCATGTTCTGAGCCAAAGTCGGATGCTCAACCAACTGAGACACCCAGATGCCCCCAAATCTATTTTGAAGTACTGCTTTGTACTGCCTCCTCTCTGATTTATAAAGATCTTCGGTGAATAATAAATGAAGGCTGTGAGAAAAATTAAAAATAGAGTAGATTAGATCAATAATTTTGTCTTATTTTAATTTAGCGTATTTGAAATTTATGTGTGAATATGTAAATATATGCCGACATATACACATTTACAGATTCTTGAGAGAAAGGGAAAAAAGCCTCTTAGTTGTAAAATAGGTAAAATCTTGTCATAGATGACTGTGGTTATTTTAGATCTACCCATGTAGGCCAATACTTTGGCTTTTTGGAGAAAAAGATTCCTGGAAGCCAAAATGAGAGTCTTCTTTAAAAAAAAAAGTGGATGCCATTTTTATTGCTTGCTCTCTTTTCCTATTCACTGAGTACTTAGAGAAATAAATCAAAGTGACAATGAGTTGAAATGAAAATCAAGTTTTGCTAGCATTTTCATTCAAAGAAGTATTCTTCAAAAAGCTGAAAATAAAAGAAAAAATGAAGTTCATTCTTACTGCTAATGAAATGTTTTCTTGATGTCAAGCAGTATGTGGTTGGAAGAAAAACAACTTGGACTTAACCAGAAATTCAAAATATGGTGCATTTCCAACCTGGTAATTGGACTGATATGAGATGTCACAAACAGTGATTGTTACAATGGCCTGGCTTTGAATGTACACTCTGGATTAGATGGTACCTGAATGGTGAGGGCACCACTCTGCAGTCTTGGCTAATCTATGTGAAACAATGGCACTATGGAAGCCATTCCTGCTGGCTCTGATTAAAGCCTGCCTCTATGCACCTGTGGGGAAGGCAGGTGGTTTTATTTTATTTTTTCATAGATCTTATTTTAAAAATAAGGTTAAAAGATGACAGCTGTGAGAAAATGAAGCTATTCTCTGGAGAGTAGCTGCCTTGTGGGATAAGGGAAACAGCCCTTGGAAGCCAGCCCTGAGGCACTTATTAGAAATGGTGTCAAAGGAGAACTGTCTGTTCTCAAACTTGGGCTGAAAAGTTTCCTTTTAATCCTCTCTTAGGCTATATAATTTTTCACTTTCGAAAAATAATGAATCTCTCTGCCAATATGCTCATTTGACATTTGGTCAGCAAATATTATTGAGCAATTACTAAAATAACGGCATTGTTAATGTGAACCTGAAAAACTAGATAACTGTAAGTTAAGGATACCAAAAATCTTCCCATGATAACATTTCAAACCCGAATATATTTCTCAAGCTCCTATTTTGTACAAAATATGTGTACTAAGGAGGAATTTAATGTTGACTGAGATATTCTTCTTTTAGGGAGATGAGAATTTGGTGAAGAAAGCAGACATATACACAATATAAAATTCAAATAATAATTTTGCCTACTTTGTGAAAGTGTCCTACAAACACAGAACAGAAATAAAACTCATTTGGAGGCAATAAGGGGACAATTTAAGGGGATCAAAGTCGAACTTTGATCTGGGTGTGAAGAATAAATCAGACAGGCATATTCCAACAGAAGGAACAATAGAAACAATAAAAGGCCCAGAGACTAGAAAATTTGGGAAATGACAAATAGTATTATGGTTTGAGGCTTGAGGTGGGGGTGGGAGAAGGAAATATTTAATGGGTAATATAAATGAAGTGAGTGGCCTTAAATAGCATGTAAAATAATCTGGACTTTAATTTTATGAAAAGTTAGGAAATATTACTAATGTTTTTGGAAGAGGAGAAGTCATAATAACAGTGGGCTTTAGGGAGATAATGCTTGTTGGCCCTATTGGGAACAGAGAGATATGTTTTGAGGCTACTGTAGTAGTCCAGACAAGAATTGATGGTGCCTCCCCTCCTACACTGTTGGTGGGAATGTAAACTGGTGCCGCCCCTCTGGAAAACAGTGTGGAGGTTCCTCAGGAAACTAACAATCGAACTTCCCTATGACTCAGCAATAGCACTGCTAGGAATTTACCCAAGGGTTACAGAAATGCTGAGGCATAGGAGCACATGTACCCCAATGTTCATAGCAGCACTCTCCACAATAGCTAAAACATGGAAAGAGCCTAAGTGTCCATCAACAGATGAATGGATCCAGAAGATGTGGTTTATCTATACCATGGAATACTACATGGCAATGAGAAAGAATGAAATCTGGCCATGTGTAGCAACATGGATGGACCTTGAGGGTGTTATGCTGAGCGAAATAAGTCAGGCAGAGAAGGACAAATATCATATGTTTGCACGTATAGGAGGATTCGGAGGAACTTAACTGAGGAACAAGGGGGAGAAGAAGGGGGGAAATGGTGGGGGAAAGGGAGAGAGGCAAACCATGAGAGATTCTTGAATGCTGACAAAAACTGAGGACTGACGGATGTGGGGGGGAGGGAGGATGGGCATGGAGGAGGGCACTTGTGGGGATGAGCACTGGGTGTTATGTGGAAACTAATTTGACAATAAACTATTTGTAAAAAAAAAAAAAAAAAGAATTGATGGTGCCTCAGCTGAGTATAGCGGCAGTAGGGATGAGGGAAGAAACGAATGTCAGTAACACTGAAGAGATAGTATCCGTGGTTAGTAGTGTGAGATTTAGATATGAGAGTCCCCTGCATAGAATTTAAGTGTTGACAAAGTAGGAGTGGATGAGGGTGTTCAAAGAAAGAAAATAAAGCAATCACTAAGCTGTGATCCAGCCTGTGGTGAAGCCAAGTCAGGTGGATTACAAAAAGGAGGACTTGGTCCTGGTGAGTCATAGGCATTGGTAACCATTGGCAAAATAGATTCATAGACAATATGACAACCAAATCAAAACTTCTATGGGTTGGGGAGAAAAAACTGAGGAAAGAGAAAAGTGAACAGAGATAACTTTTTGTGGCATCTGGGATTTAGGATAAGAGAGTATTTTGAATAGGAAGCAGAGTCAAAGGGGACTTTTTTCAGATGGACAAAAGAATGGACAAAAGAATGTCTGTGAAAGTCAAGGACATCTGGATAAGGAGGGAATGAAGTTGTAATAGGGCCTAAGAAGACTAAAGTTAAGCCCATAAGTGTATTACATAGTTTGCCTTGGCAAAGAAGAGAGAGTGTAAAAACTCAAGCCAAGAAACAGACTCTAGACTATAGAGAACAAACTAATGGTTACAAGTGGGGAGGTTGGCGATGGGTTAAATAAATGATGGGAATTAAGGAGTGCACTTGTGATGAATACCACGTGTTGAATATAAGTGTTGAGTTGTTATACACCTGAAGCTAATATTATATTGTATGTTAACTTGAATTTAAATAAAAACTTTAAAAATGCTATGAAATAAAAGGTGATTTAGTAGTCGAAAATTTTTTTAAAAATGCAGACCTTTTGAGGTGGGTGAAAGGGAAGCCTACAAAATTCAGTAATTGGGAAGTACAATTGTTTGAAGTGATGGCCAACCTGTAACTCAATTGAGAGCAGACAGAAAAGATTAGAAGTGAAACCAAATGAAGTTTAGGTAAAGAGATCTGGTTGTTAAAGTCACCAAAAATGAGAGAGGGAGCAGATGGGAAGAAGAAAATATGTTCCCATATTAAATGTTTCTAGGTATGTCTATGAAGGCTTTCCCTCATCATCTGAATTAGTGGATTTCGTAAGGTAGACTGCCCTGGCTCCACTGTGGGTGAGTATCATCCAATCTGCTGAGGGCCTGAATTGAACAAAAACAAGAGGAAGGGATGACTTGTTCCCATTCTGCCTGCCTGCTTGATCTGGAATATCAGTCCAGATGACCATTGCCTCTTCTGTTTCTCAGATCTTGAATTAGAATTATACCACTAGCTTTCCCAGATCTTCAGCTTGCTGGCAGATTATGACCACTCAGCCTCATCTATCTATCTGTCATCTATCTATCTATCTGTCTGTCTGTCTGTCTGTCTATCTATCTATCTATCTGTCTAACATTTACCATTCTCTTTCTCTCTGGAGAACCCTAATACACCACCTCTACCAGGATATTTGTTGTGTGTGTGTGTACACAGATACATATAAACACATATACACATATTTTTCTACCTATAAATATTTAATATTAATTCCTGGTTCTTGTTTATTTCATAAGTGAAATTACATTTGAAAAAAATTTTTCAAGGCACTAAAGTTATAATGAGAATGAATTTAGCTAATGAGGATGAAAGTTATGGCATAAAAATAGAAACTACTAGTTCACAGGTATGGAGTGATTTTGCAATGATCAAATCACCTTCACATACCATGTGATAGTTTTTGAAGCATACAGCATGATCCTAGAGTCACTCAAACAGGAGTCATTTTCCCCTTTCTGCCAGTGAAGGAAACTGCTTTTCCCACATGAATCTTCATCTTCTAAATTCTCACCCAGCACATTTTCTATGGCAGTCATCACATTACATTTGTTTTTCATTCCAGATAAAGGTTTATACTTGTTTCAAAGGAGTAAAGTATGGGAGAGATGTAATCTTTCCAGTGTTCAAGTTTTTATAAACAGTTTTAACATCTAACATTAATACATTAATTTACTGTTCAAAGGGAGTCTTGATAAAGTCTCAGTGCCCACTACATACTCCTTTGAATTCCAAGATAATCCATGACCATTATCTCACCTTCCAGCTTCCTCAAGCTGTGAGGAGTACTGCAGACTGGCTAAAAGTCAGACTGTAGAGGAATTACTGGAGAGAAAATAAACTTCACTTTGATGGTATTAATTATTTAGTTGAAACTTGCAGACCGGATGTTCAAGAAGCTTTTGACATATCCCACATTACAGTGAAACACTGGAGAGAAAGTAGCAACACAGAAATGTTCTTGTTGCCTGAGGCATGTTTTAATTTAGGGCTCAATGACTCAGTCCTACATGGGCCACCAAAATACAAACTTTACTTTTGGAAGTTGGCTTATAAAGACTTGGGAATTAACATCTCTATAGGGCTTAAGTACCATCTGCCAGAGTAAGCTTGTTGTTTTATTCCATTTAGAATTGTGTATAGGTAGAGAAAGATAAATTTTTATTGAATTCTGACATGTTTTATTTCTCATTTTATATGCAAGAGGATATGTCATTGGTTGGGGATCAATAAAAACAGCATTCTTTCAGAGTGGATGTTAAAGTCATTAACCCAAGGTTTTCATTCTAGCCTCTTTGAGCAGGACCAATATCAAGGGACAGTTTCTGTTGACTATCATGTGAAATTTATATTTTACCAAGTTGTTTAAGGTCTGAAAAATGGTGGGGCTAAGCACTTAAGTGCTTTCTGAGGGTTCAGGGGACCCAGTTTTTGAAGGCGATTCTTCTCCCATGGCTCTGTCTCAGGCATATAGTTTAAGAAGTCTGCCATATTATTTTGAAGGTTAAGCTGAGTGCTTCCTTGGGTAATTGAGGTCACCTTCATGTGGGCAGTAGTTGGTCTAATATTTTTAATCTTTTCCTTTTCTCTGAAGGTATCTTCAGAGATGGTAGTAGAAAAGTCAGAATAAAATGGTCTTTTAGTTGGTGGTAGTTTCACAAATGTTCAGTTATTAAGTTTCTTGTACCATATGAGTTATATATAATCTTTTATATATACAAGTAACTTATTTTAAAGCCTTGATTTTAAGTGTGTTTAAAAAAATTTTTAAGTGATATGAATCTCAGATGTAAGAATCTTCACTCCATTCCCTTTGCTTCTTATGATTGTGGCGCTTATGAGAAGAGACAAAAAATTAAACCCTCCCTAAAATCAACTCTTTTCAAAGGCCAAAGGTATGGACCAGACTGCTTAGTTGTGGCCAACTGATTATATTTTATAAATACAACTAGAATCAAACCTGCATTTTATATAATTCTAAATATTTTTGTTTGTTTTTTTTGGTTTTGCATTTTCCCTGTTTTGTTGCAGGATTTTTTACGACCTTACTTTTGAAATGCTGCAGAGCTGTGCTGCTGCAGAAACTGGATATTAAGCATAGGGAGACCTAACATTTAAACTGAACATGGTTGAAATCAGATGGGAAAACATTTGGGTCCTCCTCCCTGTCCCTCTTGTCTACTATGATGTTATCTCCCTAAATGAAAATACCCTTCCCAAAATGACATTTTGCCCAATGGCATTCCTATTGTATTTTTTTTTAGGAGTGAGGAGACAAGAGAATGGCCATTGAAAACAAAAAAGCTGGAAAAGAAGAGAATAAAGATGTGTGGGAGGAGATAGGAAGGGCAAGACCAAAGCGTAGTATGCCTTTGGCCTAGTGTGTGGAAGGTATACAATGGTCTATCAGAGAATGAAATCAGTTCTCTCTTGAAGAAAGTCTCAAAACAGAGTGACTGGCATCTTTTTAAAGTCACAGTCTCAAACAAATGCTTGGTAATGCCATGCAGTTCTACCATATTGTCCTTATCAACTCACTGCCCCACTCTCTACAATGGTGCCCTTCTCGATTCTTTTCAGAATTATGTAACCTTTCCCTTCTCCTTACTCACTTCTGGCAGATGGCCTCAGCTCATACATCACATGAAAAATTGAAGCTATCAGATGGAAACATCATCAGCTTACTGCCTTCAAACCAACAAACTACCCACATCTGCACTCAACATCTCTTCCCTTTTTCCTATTTCATCAATCAAGTGTCACTCCTATCTGAATCCATTTCTTCCCCTGGTGCTTTGGTTATGACCCCTTCTGCACTCCTCAGGAACTCTGCCTCACTCTTCCTTCTCTCTTTTGTATTGATCCTTTTGATGGCCTCTTTAAATATGTTCAATTTTCACAGACAAACCTTCCTTCAAGTGCAAATCCTTCTCCTAGTGCCTCAGCAATCTTCCCTTCACAGACTCTAAAAGAGACAGATGAGCATATTTCCTGTCTCATTTTCTTATTTTATACTCATTGTTCAACCCATTCTTCTATCAATCCACCAAAGTGGTTCTTTCAGTAGGCCACTGATGGCTTCCATTATCCTCAAAAGGCTAGTTTAAAGAATTCCTCATTGTACCTGTTTTGTCCAAGGTATTTGACACTGCTGATTGCTCTTTCCTTTCAGATACTCTCTCTTCTCTTGGCTTTCCTGACCCCACAGTGTCCTAGATTACCATCTTTATTTAATAACCCTCCCTCCTTTGTAGTTTCCTTTGCAAGCCTGTCTTCCTCTACCGAGGCATCAAATGCTGGAGTGCCTCAAACATGGGTGCTTTGTCTGTCCTCTTATCTCATTCAATTCAGTCTTACCAATGTCTCCTAACCCATGGTTCTAGACCCTCTTTATACTAAATTCCCAAAGTATACTTTCATCCCTCTCCCTAACAGCTCTCTGATATCTCTTATTGGATGTCATAAATACTTCAGGTTCAAAAGATATAAGATAGACGTCATGATTTTCCTCCACCCCAAATCTAAGTGTTCTTTATATTAGTGACTCTACCATCTATCCCTGTAAAAATCAGAAATCTGCAAGGCGTTTGTATTATTTCTTTTTCCCTCATTAGCTGTAATCAACTTAATACTAAAACATGTCAAGTCTAATCTCCCAAGTAACTCCAAATACATTACACTTGGTTCCTTCCATTGCCTCCCTAGTCCTAGACATATCGTCTCTTGCTGGGACTATTGCAGGAGCCTAACTGGTATTTAATTTTTCATTCTGACAACCCTCCCCACCACAATTCATTCTGAATTATAGTAGATGTAATCTTTCAGAACAGAAATCATAATTGTGTTGCATACCTTACCTACTGAAAATATCTCATGAACTGCCCATTGATTTTTTAACTGTTTGTTTATTTTGAGAGAGAAGAGTGCAAGCAGGAGAGGGGCAAAGAGAGAGGGAGAGAGAATCCCAAACAAGCTTTATACTGCTAGCCTGGAGCCCAATGTGAGGCTCCATCTCATGAACTGTGAGATCATGACCTGAGCTGAAATCAAGAGTCAGATGCTTAACTGACTGAGCCACCCAGGTGCTCCAACAACTGCTCATTAATCCTAAGATAAGAACCAAACTCCTTACAAGGTCAAACGGTCTGATGATATAGCTGTTAGCTATTTCTCCAGTCTTGGGCCAATTTTGGGGTTTTTTGTTTGTTTTGTTCCTAAGAGAGAGAGAGAACAGAGGAGTGGCAGAGGGAGAGAGGAGGAGAGCGAATCTTAAGTAGGCTCCATGCCCAGTGCAAAGCCCACTGCCAGGCTCAATCTCATGAACCATATCATGACCTGAGCCAAAATCAAGAGTCTTGATGCTTAACTCACTGAATCACTCAGGTGCGCCTGCCAATTTTAGTTTATATCTCTTTTCTTGGACCCGTTTGGTCTTTCTTAGGGCCCCAGTGAACCATATTCCCTCCTGCCACAGAACCTTAACATATTTTACCTAATCCTTCCCCCATCAGTTCCCCCCTCATTAATTCTTATTCATCCACAGATCTCAGAGACTCTAGTCACTTATCTAGTCACTTAGAACCACAGTCTAGACCGGGGTCCATGTATTTCATCCCCATAGAATAATGTTCTTTCCTCCAAACAATTATAATTTTTAATTAATTGTTTATTAATAATATCTTTAAAATAAAGCCCTCTCTTTCTCCCTGTAAATTCCATGAAAGCATGGAGCTCACAATAGTTTTGCTCACAATTGTGTCTCTACCACTTAGACAAGTGCATAATATATAGGAGGATTTAATATTTTTTAAATAAATAAAACCCTGAATAAGATGGTGATATAATGAGACAGGGAATTGGGAAGAGACCAGAGAAGATAAATAATACTTAACTATTAGATCTTTGTGAAAGTTTTCTGGCTTGGGCTGAGATCAGTGGTCCCTATGTTATGCTGAGAACCTAAGCATCTACAACTTCCAAGGTGATAAGTAATACAACACTGGTCACTTTCTCATGAAGTTTCCTCATTGAGTCTTTGATTGCCTATTCACAGAATTCTGATACTTCATCCTGGACTATAGGATTTTTATTTTATTAAATTTTACTATTTTGAGGAGCGATCTCCTTAATGCCCATCACCCATTTAGCCCATTCCCCTCACCTCTCCTCCAGCAACCTTGTTTATTCTGTATAATTAAGAGTCTCTTATGGTTTACCTCCTCCTCTTTTTTTTTCCTTTCCCTTATATCCATCTGTTTTGTTTCTTAAGCCCCACATATGAGTAAAATCATATGGTATTTGTCTTTCTCTGACTTATTTCACTTAGCATAGTATAATCTAGTGCCATCGACATCATTGCAAATGGCAAGATTTCATTCATTTTGATGACTAGGTAATATTCCATTGTACATTATATCACATCTCTTTTATCCATTCATCAGTTGCTGGACGTTGGACTTCTTCCATAATTTGGCTATTGTGGAGACTGCTGCCATAAACATTGGGGTACATGTGCCCCTTCAAATCAACATTTGTGTATCCTTTGGATAAATACATAGTAGTGTAATTGCTGGGTCATAGGATAGTTCTATTTTTAACTTTTTGAAGAATGTCCACACTATTTTCCAGGGTGGCTGCACCAGTTTGCATTCCTACCAAAAGTGTATGGGGGTTCCCCTTTCTCTGCATCCTCGCCAACATCTGTTGTTTCCTGTGTAAATTTTAGCCATTCTGACAGGTGTGAAGTAATATCTCATCACGGCTTCGATTTGTATTTCCCTGATGATTGTACAATTATTTGAGACTTGAGTTAATGTACACTACAAGAAGAAGACCTCCGCTTCCTGCTCCTAATCTTTGTTCACTTTGCCTCATAGGTTTTCTTTTCCTTCCCACTATGCTTCATGTCATTTCATCCATGAGTCTGCTCCCTTCTGGTATAACTGGTCATACAGAGGCCAGGCTTGGTGAGACTTTTTTAAAAGTTGCAACTGGCCTTCTCTGCAGACCACTTAGCATCAAACTGGGTATTTTGGGATAAGGACAAGAAAAATTCAAATTTTTGAAAAAAAAAACAATGTTATATATTTTTCTATACAGATTTATATTTATGTATTACCCTGTACATCTATAGTTCTGTAAATGTGCTCTGTTGCTCTTTCCTGTAAATTATTTGTTTGTACAATAAACAGGGCTCTACAACTTATACCGTACCTTATGGTAAATACATAGAAATATTGATATACATCTTTAAAAACTTTTCTACTTTGTACAACAGACTGAAGTTTCCCTGAAGTCAAAATCATCTTTTAAACCAAATTCTTGGTTTTAAGCTTTGTATTCAGTAGTACCGTATGTAGTATATGCCATTACATTGTGTAACTAAAGACAGGCTTGGAAGGATGAATTCATAAAGGGAGTCAGTAGAGAAACCAGAAATGCTGTCTCCTACAAATTAGCTCATCCTCTCCTCTATTCACTTTTAAGTGGAAGAAATGCCTATGAACTTCTGAAAGCTTGTTAATGTATAATTCATTAAAGAGGCCCAAAAAGTTGTTTGGTGCATCCTTTTGAGTCTGAAGGTACATGTCTTTACATCTAAGAAATAAAGCAGTGAATAGAAATCCTGTCAACAAGCATACAGAGACATGTCATTATCAATTTGAGGATTCATTTTTCCTGAAATATTACTAATATATCTAAAACTACTGATCCAATAATGCATCAAATGTAAACTATTTTTATTTGAATGCAAGTTCATAAGTTCAGGATGATTGCAATGTAATGTAGAACATAAAAAGGTCTCATCTTACTCAGTTATTGTGTATATTTATTCATTGACATGAAATAATAGTTCTATACATAAATAAAATATTTTTGGTTACATAATTAAATGTGTGAACTTCTCCAAAACTCTTAATTTAAAAATTGGGAAAATACAATGGAATACTACATAGCAATGAGAAAGAATGAAACCTGGCCATTTGTAGCAATGTGGATGGAACTTGAGGGTGTTATGCTGAGTGAGATAAATCAGGCATAGAAGGACAGATACCATATGTTTTGCACATATAGGTGGATTAGGAGAAAGCTAACGGAGGACCATGAGGGAGAGGAAGGGGAAAAATAGTTGGGGAGAGGGAGGGAGGCAAACCATGAGAGACTCTTGAAAGGTGAGAACAAACTGAGGGCTGATGGGTGGGGAAGAGGGGAGATGGGCATGGAGGAGGGCACTTGGTGGGATGAGCCCTGGGTGTTATATGGAAACCAACTTGACAATAAACTATTTAAGAAAAATAAAAAATAAAAATTGGGCAAATAGAAGTTACTTTCTACATTATTTTCTTCCTTCTGCTAATTTGGCTGGGTTTTTTTCCTATAGATCCTTGAGATGTAAAGTTAGCTTGTTGAGATCTCCTTTTCTTTCTTTCTTTTTTTTTTTTAAATGTATCCATTTATCACTATAAACTTCCCTCTTAAAACTGCTTTTGCTCTATCTCATAAGTTTGGTATTTTGTTTCCATTTTCATTTGATTCAAGGTATTTTTTATTTCACTTTAATTTCTGACCATTTGGTTATTCAGTAGTATGTTATTTAATTTCCACATACTTGAGAATTTTCTAGTTTTCTTCTTATTATTGATCTCTAGTTTCATACTTTTGTGCTCAGAAGAGATTCTTGATATGACTTCAGTCTTCTTAAATTTGTTAAGACTGGTTTTATGACCTCATTTATGATCTATCCTGGATATATTCCCTTTGTACTTGAGAAAAATATGGATTCTGGTGATATTGGGTGGAATGCTCTATGTACATCTGTGAGGCCCATTTTGTTTAAAATATGGTTTAGATCCAACATTTTCTTCCTAATTTTCTGCCTCAGTAATCTATCCATTGTTGAAAGTGTTTAAGTTTCCTACTGTTGCTGTATTGTTGTTTATTACTCCTTTCAGATCTGTAATTACTTAATTAATACATAGGAACTCTGATGTTGGGCACATATGTATTTACAGTTACAATGTGTTATATCCTCATTGATGAATTGTTGACTTTATATTTATATATGACATTGTTTTTGTCTCTAGTTATAGTTTTTGAATTCCAGTCTATTTTGTCTGGTATGAATTATAGCTACCCCTTCTCTCTTAGTGTCCATTTACAGGTTGGAGATGTGAGATGCACAGCTGAAGTGGCTAGCTGCAGGTGAGCCTGGTGGTGCAGGCCAGTGAGAGGACATAGGGCTGGATCCAGGCCCATAAGAAATTGCAGGGATCCTGGCTATTGATGTGCAATCCTGTGGCTGCACAGTCTCACCATAAACACCATAAACACATACACAGTAGAGGCTGGAGACAGGAGTCAGGATGAGGGTTTGCAGGTGCACAGCTGGTGAGGCTAGCCTGAGTATGCACACAGTGGTGGCGGTCAGCTGGAGGAGTCTAGGCTGCATCCTTAAATTTATGGCTGGCTGCTGGTGCAGATCCCAGGCTCCAGTGGAGTTATAGAGGAAGGAACAGAGTAGGACTCATGTGGCTGGTATCTGGGAACATAAAAACCTGTGGAACCAAAGTCAGTGAAATCTACAGGGCGTCTGCATTGGCTGTATTGGCTGTTGGTTTCTTTAGTAGAAAAGCTGCTGGAGTCCTTGACAGAGCCAGCCACTGGGAACCATGACTATTCCCACGGTGTACCTGATACTGGTAGTGGCTGCTCTTCTTCCTTGTTCCTAGTCTTCTTTATACTTCTCAGATTTGCTAGTGTCTGTGTGGGACAAAATTGAAGCAAGTCTTTCCTGCAGTATCCTAAAAGGCTGAGGAGGCTAGTCACTCACCCTGCCCTCCCTGTCCCAGCAGTGGAACTTCCTACTAGCTGGGGAGTTACCTCTTGGCCGTGAAATGATGCTGGACTGTGAGGTATACAGTGATGCCAAAGTAAGCTCTCCGTTCTCTTTTTATACAGTTACTCTGTTTTGTTTTTTTTTTTTTAATTGATGTTGTTGTGCCAGTCTGTTTCCAAAGTTTCTTAAGTGAACTCCTGAGTCTCACAGAACTGTTTTTGTTCATGGATAACTGTCTAATTATTGATCTTTGTCAGAGGGTAGGTGGTGGGGGATGGAAGCTGGGATCTGCTACTCTACCATCTTGGTAACATCACTTTGACTAAAGCTTGAATATTGAACCAGACATTCATTCCTGGAATAGATCTCAAATTTTTCTTTTGATTGCTGGATTCTATTTCCTAAATTTGTTTGAAAACACGTTTTGATTATGTTTATGAGAGACATTGGATTATAGTTTCCTTTGTATTAGATTGTCTTTGCTTTTGGTATTAGAGTGATGATAGCTTCATAAAATTGGTTAGGAACTCTTAGGCTCTTCTACTTTCAGAAAAAGTTGTATAGAATTGGAGTTGAAACAATTTACTTTTTAAAATGATAGTAGAATTTGCCAGTGAAAACATCTGGGCCCTGGTGATGTCTTTTTTTGGAAGGATTCTAGCTACTGACGAAATAACCCTAGGACTACACAGATTATCTATTTCAACCTAAAATCATTTTGAATTTAGCTTTTGAAATTTTTGTGGAATTGATCCAATTCATCTACATTTCAAATTTATGTATATAAAGTATTTCTTAGTATCCTCTTACCCTTTTAATGTCTCTGCCAAGTATAGTAAAACCTCATTTCATTCCTGAGTGGAGATATTTGTGTCTTCTTTCCCTTCCATTTTCCCTTGTCAGTCTTGCAAAAGAGGCAGCTTTTGGTTTGAGTGATTCTTTGTAATGGTTTTATATTTTCCATTTCGTAATCTCTGGCCTTTTATTTATTCTTCCTGTCTTTCTGTTTGCTGTGAATTTATTTTGTTCTTCTTTTCTTCTATCCTTAAACAAGAAACAGATATCTTATATGATCTGCAGGACTTTTTTTATTTATTTATTTTTTTTGCATTTTAGAATTGTTAAAAAAGAATTTTTGACTGAGACTTTATGTAGCTGGAAATGCAAAAATATATTCTCTATCTATCTCTGTATAGAAAATATTTACCAAATCCTGGCTTTGATCATTAATTTGCAAATTTTCCCTTTTCTTTTCTAATGTAAATACTTAAGGCTATAATTTTTCCTCTCAGTAATGAGTTAGCAGCATTTCTCAGATTTTTATATGCTGGATTTTCATTTTCACTGACTTCAATACATATTAGAATTTCTCTTGAGACTGCCTCTTTTACCCAGGGATAATTTAGAAATATGTTGCTTAAATTACAAGAGAGGGGTGATTTTTCTTGTCATCATTTTGTTATATCTATATTATTATAGTCAGAGAGAATACTTAATGTGATTTCTATGCTTTTAAATTATTTAGTGTAATAACTTGGGATAAGGTCTTGATGAATGTTCCATGTGTGCTTGAAAAGAATGCATTTTGCTAACAATATACAGAATATTCTCTAAGTGTCTATTAGACCCAGTTGGTAGATGATATTCAGGTTTTTATATCTTTTTGATTTTCTGTCTACTAGTTCCATTGATTATTGAGAGAAAGTATTCAAGTCCCCATTTATGATGGATTTTTAATTTCTACTGTCAGTTACATCACTTTTTATGTATTTTACATAAATATGTGTGTTTTATGTATTTTGAAGATCTTTACCCTGGTACATGATCATCAGGATTATTTTGTCTTCTTGGTGAATTTACAAGTTTAGCCATGATAATTTCATTTGCCCTGAAGTCCACTAATCTGGCATTAATAAAGCCACTGAAGCTTTCTTTTGATTAGTTTTCTAATCATTTCTAATGCTTTCCTTTTAACCTACCTATAGCATTATATTTAAAGCTGATTTCATGATTCACAAGACTCTGTCCCACATTCTGTGGGTTTTTGGTTTTGGGTTTATTTTCTTCAAATTTTTGTTTAAATTCCAGTTAAATAACATACAGTTAATTAGTTTCAGGTATAAAATTTAGTGATTTATTCCTTACATACAACACCTAGTGCTCATCACAAGTGACCTCTTTAATCCCCATTACCCTTTTAACCCATCCCCTCACCCACCACCCCTCCAGTAACACTCAGTTTGTTCTCTAGTTTAAGAGTCCGTTTCCTGGTTTGCCTCTCTCTCTCTCTCTCTCTCTCTTCCTATGTTCATTTGTTTTGTTTCTTTTTTTCTCTCTTTTAAATTTTTTATTTAAATTTTAGTTAGTTAACATCCCATGCAATATTGGTTTCAGGAGTAGAATTTAATGATTGATTCATCACTTACATACAACACCCAGTGCTCATCACAAGTGCTCTCCTTAGTACCCATCACCCATCTAGCCCATTCCCCCACATACCTCCCCTCCATCAACCCTCAGTTTGTTCTCTTATTTAAGAGTCTCTGCGACTTCTCTCTCTTTCCATATGTTCATCTGTTTTGTTTCTTAAGTCCCACATATGAGTGGAATCATAGGGCATCTGTCTTTCTCAGATTTGATTTTGTTTCTTAATTCCTAAATATGAGTGAAATAAAAAAGCTTCTGCACAGTGAAGGAAACAGTCAGCAAAACTAAAAGGCAACCTACGGAATGGGAGAAGATATTTGAAAATGACATATCTGATAAAGGGTTGGTATCCACAATCTTAGAAAATTCTAAGTGTGGGAGTAGAATGCAACACCTTTTGTAGTGCTTACCTGTAGTAGTTCTGATATGATAATGACACACACACACACACACACACACACACACACAGAGAGAGAGAGAGAGAGAGAGAGAGAATAAACATGAAGGAAAGAGGAAATTCCTCATTTACAAGGTCATCCATTGAGTCTCAAGGTCCCAGCCAATCAGACTTCTTTTTCCCACTTTCAAAGTCTTCTGATACTTATTTTATTACTTTTCCCCAGTGTTTTAGTTTTAATTTGTGGGATAAATAGGGTGAATTGTGGTTATTATATCTTGTCTAACACTGGATATCCTGCCTGTTTTATTTCCATATAAGTCAAATTTTCCTCTTCTCTCACACATTTAATGTTTTTTATATTGATACCAATGTTCATGATGGACATACTGTAGAGACTGAATGTGGTTACTTTCCCCTTAAGATTAATTCTTACTCTACCAGACAATTAACTTAGCTAGGTTCAAATTTCAAATTCAGGCTTCCTTGTTTATAGCAGCAACTGAAACCTCTGTTGAGTTCTTTTAGCTTTAAGTCACTAGTTTTGAGCAGACCCTGGCATCTCCTCTGCAATTGCAGTCTGGTCATTAACTGAGGATTTGAGTGATTTTTATATTTTACATGCAGGAGTTTCCACCTATATGACCCCTTCATTTCATGATGGTCAACCTCCTAACTTTTATCTGTTCTACCAGTCTCAAATGCTATCTTCAGACATATGAAGCTTGCAAACCTGCAGTTTTCTGATGCTCTGAATAGTTTTCTGATGCCTCTAGCCATTGGGTAATTGAGAAATAAGTCAGACAAAAAAGCTTTACATTTACAAATCTAACCAGGATCTTATGTTTCTTGTCTCTCAGAAAGAGACCCCCCTCTAATTTCTACTGGCTTTTGATCACTATCCAGTGCCTTCACATAGTAGGATGATTTTATGTATATGTCCTAGATTTTACATCTGGTATCTCTCTTTCTGCTGTATCTGCTGGGGGTTTAGTATGCTTGTTGGCTTCCTGTTCTATTCTTTTATCAAGGCATACCCAAACTTCTCTGTGTTAGTGAAATGAGATAGTATATAAGATAAGTATAATAGCCTGATACTCAAAATGTAATATATGGACCAGCAGCATTAGTATCATCTAGGGACTTTTTAGAAATGCAGAATACCAGGTTTTCTACATCCATTGAATCAGAATGTGCATTTTAACAAAATTCTCTAGATGATTCTTATATAGAATAAAGTCTGAGAAACACTAAGCTAAATACAGACTGCCTAGAGAAGAGCTTCTTAAACTATTCCTGGATGTTTTCAAGTTTTTTTTTATTTGTTGTTCATATTCATTGTAGACCCATACATCTGCAACATCCAATAAAAATGTATTACTATAAAAATAAAATAAGACATGATATAAAATTCTGATTTTTATGAGATTCAGCACACATAGAATTACATTTCAAAAATATAATAAGAACATATACAAAATGTGACAAATGAATATAATTATAAAAACTATGTGTTCATTGAAAGAGTACATTTTAGATTATTAATATTCACATATAACACAATAAACATCCTCTGTTGACTTTATAATTCAATATTCTCCCTTTGAAATTATTATTTTTGTGGGAATTTATTTGTAATGTTATGTATGAAAATTCCACTTAAGTTTTGATGGTTTTATTGCTTCATTTAGCCAGTATATCGTTGCAAATAATTCATTGTGGTTTTCTCACTTTATCATCAGATGTTTACAAAACCTAATTAAATATAACTTGGAGGAACTCTTTCTGTCTTTATTTCTTCAGAATCATTTCCATTTTTATTATTTGTTTTGGTAACTTTTTCCACATTAAAAAAGGGTATATATTTTTTTAATGTTTTTTTATTTATTTCTGAGGGAGAGACAGACATGAGCAGGGAATGGTCAGAGAAAGAGGGAGACACAGAATCCGAAACAGGCTCCAGGCTCTGAGCTAGCTGTCAGCACAGAGCCCATTGTGGGGCTGGAAACCACGAACCATGAGATCATGACCTGAGCTGAAGTCGGGAGCTTAACTGACTGAGCCACCCAGGTACCCCGGGAAAAGGGTATTTTTTATTTGACAGAGTCCAGTGAAGTTTGTTTTGCCATGTATAAATTATGTTTTAAAATGAATAATTTAAAATTTACTTCTTTAATTTAGTCAGTAGTTCTAAATACTAAATTTAGAAAACTGTGATTATCAGAAATTTATATAATATAAAAATATTGTTATAAAAATAAATATATTTTCTTAGATTCTTATGTCTTTTGAGTTAAAGATGACAGACTAATTTAAAACATTCCATCTCATAACACTGTCTTATAAGGCATATAGGATGCAGTTTACACCACATGTAATTTTGTACCACGAATTCAACCGCTGAACTGGTCTAGATGGTAGTCAAAAAGACAAAGCCACGATCATGTTCTTGGATGTCACAGTGATGTCAGATTACTATAAAAATGGATAAATGTTTATACTCAGTCATAGTAATTATCTTTTTGCATATCTGTTACAGAGTGGCCTTTTTCAATCCACAGACCATACTTTAGGCAGCACTGATCTAGACCTCTAACATTGAAGACTGTATTACCAAGAATACCAAGGAAGTGCATTTATCATTTTCAAATCTATTCCTTTCATGCAACGATGCTTAATAATAAGTGAGGCTCTGTGGGTTTGGCAGCTCTGTGATTTATGTCCTATATATACCCAACTATAGTCTACTTGAGAAATGTCAGGTTGTTAAGTACCCAAAAAGTTCTCACACATACAGATTTGGATTTGCACATTAAATTTAGATCAAAAGCTTCCTCTTCCTGATTTCTTCATCTACCCTACCCAGGTTCTTTACCACAACCTGACATGTTATGGTGCTACAGTGCTCTCTGTCCTGCCAACAAATTTGCCTTTACTTCTGTCTTCTCAAATTTTTTTCTTTGCATTACAGAAACTAGATAATTCCTTTCCATTGTACGTTGTTAATACTTTGTGTTAAACAGATCTATGTGTATTTGCATTTTTAAAAAAATGTTTTATTTATTTCTAGGAGAGAGCGAGAGAGACAGCGTGAGCAGGGGAGGGTCAGAGAGAGAGGGAGATACAGACTCTGAAATGGGCTCCAGGCTCTGAGCTGGCAGTCAGCACAGAGCCCGACGCGGGGCCCAAACCCACGAACTGCGAGATCATGACCTAAGCGAAAGTCGGGCGCTTAACCGACTAAGCCACCCATGCACCCCTGTATTTGCATTTTTAGTATACCTCTTGGATGAAGCTGTTTTTTCTTAATGTTTTTTATTTATGGCTTTATTTTTATACACTGATACTTTATTCAAAGCTTCATTATGGTCACCACCAACATCATTACTACAAGGTTAATTAATTTTAGACTCTAACAACTTTAGAGCATAGTCTGGTAAACTTTAGGATAGTTCCATTGAATAAGGAGCCTGGTGAGTGGAAAAATGGTGGTAGTGTGTGTGTATGGTGGGGAGAATCCTAATTGTTTATCACCTAAAAAGCCACTTGCAGACAGTAACTCACTGCTGCCTAACTCCCAGCACACACACTGGAAAATTCAATATCCTTTTCCACTGGGGCATTACTTGCTGCTTTTTTCTAGGTCTTCAAATATATTTGACTTGACAAAGTGAAAAACATTTCATGCAACATTCAAAATTCTGGAACCATACATGTACCTTGGAGAAATGGTAACAACCTCTGTTTCCCTACACATTGTCACCTGGAATCCAAAGCTGTAGTATCTGTATCCCTAGTCTCAATGAATACCTGGCAAAAGAGATCATCACCTTCTGTAAGGATTTAAGGTTTGTATTAGGAGGATGAGTCCAAAAATAAAGAAATAGAATGGTATGAAAAAGTATAGATTCGAAGTAGAAACATTATGGTAGTTAAGGTCTACATAGAAAGTAATGGAGGCCTGAATTAATGTAGCAGAACAAGAGAAGACAGAATAATTTTCAGAGATATTACAGAGATTGATTGGATATGAGATGATAGGGAACATGGGATTTTCAGAAAGAGAAGAATGTGGGAAAATGAGTAAATAAGTACAGCTTTAAGTAAATGAAGTTTGAAGTGTCAATGGGATTCAAGTGGCAGTCATAAATTTAGGGATCTGTACAATAAAAGTACCCCCAGAGGTTTGAAATGATAGCAAGCACAAGCATTTAGATAAAATTATGGGTAAATTGTTGTAAAAACAGCAATTCCAAGTAATGACTAAATTATGAGTCAGGAAATAAATGCATGTTTATTTTCAGCCCCAAAGGATATTGAATTATACAAAATATAGTTTTAAGAAAGTCCTACAATGCAGTATATACGATAAAAACCTTGAAGTATAATATATAAAAACCTATAAAATTATGAAAGTATTAAAACTATAAGACTCTAAGAGCAAAAAAGTCTAATAGGCGAAAGTTGAAGCAGATATTTCATATAAAATGAAATATAGTTAATGAACATTTGAAATAAATTTAATTTTGATAAAAGTTAAAATCATAATAAGTTAATAAAATTTCTATATCTAATACTCATTAGCTTAACAAATTAGCAAAACTTTTCAAAAATATTGTTGATTTCTCTAAGTTCAGAATATATAACAATACAGACCCAGTTATTCTGGTATAATTAAAAGCAATTTAAAACATATATATACATATATATATATGTTTTGAGATATATATATGTTTTGATATATATATATAAAAAACCTTAAAAATATCTGAATTACAATTCTAGACCTACCCTATGGAAATAATCACAAACACAAAGATATAAGCATAAAGGTTCCTTAAAACCTTAATTATAACATCAAAAATGTTGGGGAACTAAATATTCAATAATATGTCCCCACTAGTTTCTAATCCTTTTTATAGTAAAGAATGTTTTTTAACCTTTTTTTTGAGTTTTGAAGCATATTAGGTACATATTATTGAATAAATAAATTATTCAGACATTAAAATAATATTGACGAAATTTGTGGAGAAATGCTTGTAATGTTAAGCTAAAAGAGGCAAATGAAATGATGCATATGTAGTAATTATGTACAATATATACAAATGGGAGAAATCTAGCATTTCATGTAGCTATTTGATACTTTTGTAATTAACAATGGTAACCATTCATTTCTTTGTTTCTGTTTTCCACAGTTACATCCTTGTTGCATATACAAGTAAATATTTTTTTCTGAATAGTAATCTATTTTATATCACCATTTATCCACAATGGCAGCCATGGAGGTGTGCTTCTCTGCATTACTTTAAGAGACAAACATCATGAGGAGTGCAGTTAGCTGACAGCCTCTAGCTGCAGTGCCATTAGTGATCCCCCTCTTTGAGACAAGTCATGCTTTCCTTGGACAATCCCAGACAATGACTGGGCACAGTTTGTATTTTAGGGCCTATTTGTGCTCTGATGAAGACCTATTCAATGATCAATCTTTGTGCCAATACTTCCCAGTGGGTAATGCAAGACTTTCTCAGAGTTGCACTATACTTTGAGACTCTTCAGCCAAGCCTTCCTTCCTTTCACTGTGCTTTTCACAGATTTGAGAGGTGCATCATGATCTTAGGAATTTTTTACTCTTCTACTACCTTGCATCTTTATGTGTAACAGGTATACCCACCAAACCAACAAATCTGTCCATCTGTTGATGGACAGTTGGGTTGATTCCTCTTTTTGGTTGTTAGGAATAAATAAAACTGCTATAAATACTTGTGTGTACAGATGTTCTGACGTTTCCTTGGTGGTATTTTTTTTTCCTTTTTTTTTTTTTTGACATCCTTTTATTTCACTTGGATAACTATCTAAAGTGAAATTGCTGGGTCACAGGCTATATGTGTGCTGTCTTTTATTAAAAATTGCCCAAGGGGTACCTGGGTGGCTCAGTCAGTTGAGCATCTGACTTCTCCTCAGGTCAGAATCTCACAGCCCCACATCAGACTCACTGTGTCATTGCAGAACCCACTTCAGATCCTCTGTCCCCCATCCCCCATCTCTCTTTGCCCCTCCTCAGCTCTGTCACTCTCAAAAAAAATTGCCCAATTTTTTTTTTCCAAAGTGGCTGTACACTTTTCCAATCCTACCAGCAATGTACAAGGCTTTTTTATTGTCCTCCATCCCCAATGACACTTGATATTGTCATGGTTTAAAACCTTTTTTGTGGTTCTGCATAGGTTTCTCATTGTGGTTTTAATTTACACTTCCATGATGACTAATTATGTTGAACATCTTTTCATGTGCTTAATGACCATTTATCCATTTTCCTTTATGAATTCTCCATTAAAACTTCAGGCCCATTTTTTTAATTTGGACTGTCCACTCATTACTATTTAAGAATTTTTATAAATTTTTAGAAAATAGTTTTTTCCTGAAGATATGAGTATTGTGAATATTTTTCTCCTATTTTGTAGTTTTCCTTTTCATTTTATTAATGGTGTCTTTTAAAAAGAAGGTTTTAGACTGATGGAGCATAATTTACAGGGTTTTTTTTTTTTTCTTCATGGTTTGTTTCTTTTTTTCCACAACAATCTTCTGGTTTTTTTTTTTTTTTCAAGAATTCTTATAGTCATCACCTTTTTATTTGGCTCTGTGATCCATTTCAGATAAACTTTTATGCAGTTTGAGGAAAGCATTGAGGTTAATTTTTTTTAAATATAGATCACCAGTTCAAAATATTTTGTGGAAAAAATAATACATACATAAATACATGGATTTGCATGAATGTGCACATTTTTCATTCCATTGACCATGTATATGTAGGTTTATTTCTGGACAGTCTATTCAGTTTTGTTGATTTATTTGTCTACTCTTACACCAATACCACATTGTATTGACTATTATAGTTTTATAAGTCTTAAAGGGAACTTTGCTTCTCTTTTCAAAATTGTTTTGGTTATTTCAGTCAATTTTAATTTCTAATTCATGCAACTATGTGCATTAAACTATATTTTCCTTTACCTTTCATTCTTTGAACATATTTATTTATAATAATTGCTTGATTAATCCAACATCTGGGTCACTAGAGTTAGTTTCATTGTCTGTAAATTTTATTATCTTGACTGTAAATCAGTTTTCAAGTTCTTTTTAAAAAGTTTTTAATGTTTATTTCTGAGAGAGAGACATAGCTTGAGCAAGGGAGGGGCAGAGAGAGAGAGGGAGACAAAATCAGAAGCAGGCTCCAGGCTCTGAGCTGTCAGCAGAGTCCTGCACAGGCCTCAAACCCAGAAACAGTAAGATGATGACCTGAGCTGAAGTCAGGTGCTTAACTGACTAGCCAGCCAGGCGCTCCACAGTTTTCAATTCCTTAAATATCTACTAATTTTTTACTTACACTGGACACTGTAAATGATAAATTTTATGTTATAGAATCTGTTATCTCCTCCTAGAAAGTATTGATTATTGTTCTAGTACACTGTTCAATTTCCAGATGAGCACTTTGAGCTTGTGTATTCTCCAGTTTGTATTTTGTAGTGGAGCTTCTGAGAAGCTCAGTCCTTTCCCCAAGCCCTTCTAACTTAATAGAATTCAACATTTAAGCTTTCTCTCCCCTGTATATCTGGCCAGGAGATGGTTTAGCCTTTATGAGGGCAGATGTAGAGTAGGTATTGTTTTATTTTGTTATTGTTGCTTTTGCTGTTTAAGGTGGGGGTTTTCTGATGTCTCAACTGAATGCCCATCCTTTAAGATAATGTTTACACAGCGTGGAGTTTCCTCAGGAAACTAACAATAGAACTCCCCTAGGACCCAGCAATAGCACTGCTAGGAATTTACCCAAGGGATACAGAAATGCTGAGGCATAGGAGCACATGTACCCCAATGTTCATAGCAGCACTCTCCACAATAGCTAAAACATGGAAAGAGCCTAAGTGTCCATCCACGGACGAATGGATCAAGAAGATGTGGTTTATCTATACCATGGAATACTACATGGCAATGAGAAACAATGAAATCTGGCCATGTGTAGCAACAGGGATGGACCTTGAGGGTGTTATGCTGAGCGAAATAAGTCAGGCAGAGAAAGACAAATATCATATGTTTGCACGTATAGGAGGATTAGGAGGAACTTAATGGAGGAACAAGGGGGAGAAGAAGGGGGGAAATGGTGGGGGAAAGGGAGAGAGGCAAACCATGAGAGACTCTTGAATGCTGACAAAAACTGAGGACTGATGGATGGGGGGGGGATGGGTATGGAGGAGGACACTTGTAGGGATGAGCACTGGGTGTTATGTGGAAACTAATTTGACAATAAACTATTTGTAAAAAAAAAAAATAAAAAATAAAAAAAATAAAAGAAATTTAAAAAGTTACCAAAAAAAATAAATAAATAATAAACCTTAAAAAAAATAAATAAATAAAATAAAGAGTTCAGTTTAAAAAAATAAAAAAATAAAATAATGTTTACAAGTTTTCTATGCTTGCTGGGTCGAATCCCACAGCACCTGCAATCTGGCAAGCCCAGTGTCATCTTGCCCTGCCCGGGCAGAGTCCACTGCACTGCCAAGAGCCCACCAGGAAACCCTTTGTGCAGTTGTTTAATCTCCAGTGTCATTTTTTAAATTTGTTAATGTTTATTTATTTTTGAGACAGAGAGACACAGAGTGGGAGTGAGGGAGGGACAGAGAGAGAGGGAGACACAGAATCTGAAAGAGACTCCAGGCTCTCAGCTGTCAGCACAGAGCCCGACATGGGGCCCAAACTCATAAACTGCAATATCATGACCTGAGCTGAAGTTGAACACTTTTTTTTCTTTTATAGTTTATTTTCCAGTTGTTTTCCATATAACACCCAGTGCTCATACCAACAGGTGCCCTCCTCCATGCCCATCACCCCCCATGCCCTCTCCCCAACCTCCATAAGTCCTCAGTTTTTTCTCAATATTCAAGAGTCTCTCATAGTTTTCCTCCCTCTCCTCAACTATTTTTCCTTCCCCTCCCCCATGATCTTCTGTTATGTTTCTCCTATTCCACTTATAAGTGAAAATATATGGTATCTGTCCCTCTCTGCCTTACTTATTTCACTTAGCATAACACCCTTAAGTTCCATCCACATTGCTAAAAATGGCCAGATTTCATTGTTTCTCATGGCCATGTAGTATTCCATTGTATAGATAAACCACATCTTCTTGATCCATTCGTCCATTGACAGACATTAAGGCCCTTTCTATGATTTGGCTATTGTTGAGAGTGCTGCTATGAACATTGGGGTACATGTGCCCCTATGCCTCAGCACTCCTGTATCCCTTGGGTAAATTCCTAGCAGTGCTATTGCAGGGTCATAGGGGAGTTGTATTGTTAATTTAAAAAAAAATTTTTTTTTTTACAAATAGTTTATTGTCAAATAAATTTTTTTTGAACAAATGCATAAATGTCTCTCTCTCTCTCTTCTGTGAGAGAGAGCGACAGTGTGAGCAGGGGAGGGTCAGAGAGAGAGACACACACAGAATCTGAAACAGGCTCCAGGCTCTGAGCTAGCTGTCAGCACAGAGCCTGACGTGTGGCTCAAACCTACGAACCGTAAGATCATGACCTGAACCAAAGTCGGACACTCAACCGGCTGAGCCAGCCAGGCACACTATTGTTAATTTTTTGAGGAACCTCCACACTGTTTCCAGAGGGGCTGCACCAGGTTACATTCCCACCAACAGTGTAGGAGGGTGCCCGTGTCACCACATCCCACCAGCATCTAGAGTCTCCTGATTTGTTCATTTTAGCCACTCTGACCGATGGTGAGGTGATATCTCAGTGTGGTTTTGATTTGTATTTCCCTGATGAGAAGGGAAGCTGAGCATCATTTCATGTGTCTGTTGGCTATCTGGATGTCTTCTTTGGAGAAGTGTCTGTTCATGTCTTCTGCCCATTTCTTCACTGGGTTGTTTATTTTTTTGGGTGTGGAGTTTGGTGAGTTCCTTATAGATTTTGGATACTAGCCCTTTATCTGATATGTTATTGGCAACTATCTTTTCCCATTCTGTCAGTTGCCTATTAGTTTATGGATTGTTTCCTTTCCATGCAGAAGCTTTTTATCTTGATGAGGTCCCAATAGTTCATTTTTGCTCTTGATTCCCTTGCCTTTGGGAATGTGTCAAGTAAGAAATGGCTGCAGTTGAGGTCCAGGAGGATGTTTTCTGCTTTCTCCTCTAGGATTTTGATAGTTTCCTGTCTCACATTCAGGTCCTTCATCTATTTTTGAGTTTATTTTTGTGTGTGGTGTGAGAAAGTGATCTAGTTTCATTCTTTTGCATGTTGCTGCCCAGTTCTCCCAGCACCATCTGTGAAAGAGGCTGTCTTCTTTCCATTGGATACTTTTTCCCTCTTTGTCAAAGATTAGTTGGCCATACATTTGTGGGTCAATTCTGGGTTCCTTGTTTTATTCCATTGGTCTATGTGTCTGTTTCTTTGTGCCAATACCATACTATCTTGATGATTACAGCTTTGTAGTAGAGACTGAAGTCTGGGAGTGTGATGCCTCCCATTTTGGTTTTCTTCTTCAATATTACTTTGGCTATTCAGAGTCTTTTGTGGTTTCATACAAATTCTAGGATAGTTTGTTCTATGTTCTAGCTTTGAGAAGAATGCTGGTGCAATTTTGATGGGGATTGCATTGAATGTGTAGATTGCCTTGGGTAGTAAAGCGAAGTTGGACACCTAATCAACTGAGCCACACAAGCACCCCTCCAATGTCTTTCCCAAATATTCCAGGGATTTGGCCTCCAAGAAGTCTTGACATCTGACTCTTCAGCTCAGCCTGACTGCCATGCTCTAGTTGGACTTTGGCTCACTGTGCTGTGGTCAGAATATTACACCCAGGCAGGTCATTGTCCAATTATAGATCTCACCTTCAGTATCTCAGCCCTTAAGTACTACACTCTTGTACTGCCTGTTGTGGAGGGCCTGAAGATAGTTGCTTTATTTATATTGTTCAATTTTTTTTTTATTATTTACAAAAATAGGACAAGAAGAGAGTAGTAGAGTTGTTTTCTTTGTGGCTGAAAAAGCTAGTTTAGGCTTGAGGATGAGATCAATTCATATTTCTAGGTCAGTGCTATTTAATAGAACTTTCTGAATGATGAAAATGTTTTATGCCTGTGCTACCCAATAAAGGAGCTACTAGCTGCATGCATTTATTGAGCACTTAGAACATGGCCAGTATAACTGAAGAACTGAATCTTAAAGTGTTATTTAATTTAAATTTAAATAGTCACATGAGGCTAGTCATTACTATATTGAACAGTACATTTCTGAGTAAGAGGCACAGAGGTACATAACCTGAACCAGAACAACTAGTTTGAATATCTTATCTTGATATTGTTACTTAAGTCAATTCTCTGGCTAGGTTTGTTTATTTTGTTACTTGCAATTTATTGGTTATCAGATAATTGCTCTCCCCAGTCACCATGTCACATTCTTCCTCTAATATGTGTGGTTTTCTGATATTTCTGTGTCTTTGCATCTAGCATCACACTGGGCTTACTCTCTCTTCTTACCTTTCCTGATTGGACCTGTTTCCTTGACTCTGAACCAGAGTTTTGCTCAAAAAAAGGTCCGTCTTGGTATTAGGTCTCCAATAAATAGTAACTGCCATCCAATCATTTTTAAAAAGATGATATATTCTGTGCCTCATTATAACTATATGTTTATCTGTTTTGACTTTTAGAGTGAACTGGAAATTCACACTTAGCAGAGAGTGAGAGTTTAGATAAACATTCAGATTACTTGAATTTATTAAGAAACAGATAACCAGACCAAAGTCTATATTTTCCTCACATCGGCCTAAATTAATGCTATTAGAATATAATGTTAAAACTAGATCATTTTTACTTTAGCTATTTATTTCAAATTCATAATTCAATGTGTAAATACACAACAGTATTAATTTTTATCTAATTATCCACTGCAATTTACAGAAAGGATTATTATTTGTTGGTTTTTGAGGTTTTTTTTTTTTTGGTTTGTTTTTTTTGTTTATTAGATCTCAACATCAATCTGCTAGCAAGTGACATAAATATAAAGACCTGAAGCCTATATATAAAAATGCACCAATTATGGAATTATATAGATATCTAAACAAATTAAATTACAACAAACAGCTTATTGTCACTAGCTTTTGAGATTTTTCCTTGTAAATTTGTATGTGTATGTATGTGTATGTGTGAGAAACAGACACACAAAGAACTGGGGGTATCATGATTACCTAACAATTTGGTCTCTTAAATAAATGAATTTCCCATTTGCAGGGACTATGTATCATCTATTTCTTTTTACACTTATAGTGTGATAATTTTATATCATTAAATATTCAGTATTTGCTGATAATTTTATTTTTTATAATACTAATTATAACTATATATATCTTTATTTATAAATAATTCTTACTCTCCACACTTTATTGTTATGTGGCTTAGTCATGCCTTTATAACTTAATAATATTAAAGAAGGATGACACAGTTAATGAATGTATTTCAATTGTCCAGTATATTTGTCACCATTGAAATACAGTGGTAAAATGTTTCTATAAATAAAAATAATTAATAAGTATTATTATTATCTAAAACATAAGGCTACAAGAGACCATAAATAGTATTTTCCAATTTCCATAATGAAAGCAGAGCCATTGCTATTTGGCTTAAGAAAAGAAGTCACTGTCTTTCTTCTGTTTCATGAGATGCTCCTTATAGTTAAACCCATTGTCCATTTTCTCTTATTCTATAGTCAGTGGAGATTTATAATATAAAACAGTATAGTTACTATCCAGATAAAAATTCTCTTCTTATTTAAATCATACAAAATTAGTAGCATGTTGTTTTACATTTTCTTACATTGCAACATACTGTGGCTAAATGACTCAGTGTTACAACTAGATGACATGCTCCTCATAGATAAAGATTCCACATACCTTTTCTTCTCTTGTCCTCCATAGTATCTAGTTTGGTGTTGTGCATACAAGCACTCTAATTATTTGAAATGACACAGACCTCCCACCTCACATACTTCTAGGGTAGAAATCTAAACCTATCTCCCTAAAAGCCTGAATTCCCTGTAGTCTCTCCCACTCTAGTTTTTTCCCAGTATAGATTGGGATGTAAGCCCCTAATGCCTCCCAGCCTGACTACTGACTATTCCCAGGTGAAGCTCCTTGACTGACTCAGGCCCTCTTTTATGACTAGTCAGGACAATATGTACCAACTAGGAACTCTTGAGGTAGTAGAAGTAATTTGGTTAGTATCTATGGGTTATTAGTCCAATTTTCACTCTTTCCAAAGGTTACATGGGAATTGTGCTGTACAACTAGGGAGACTTGATATACATACATACACTTAATTTGAGAGAAGTAGAGGGACTGGGAAGAAGAGGGATACAGAGAGAATCATCTCAGTGTACATGACACTTAAAAGACTTAGAGAACAAAGCAAAGTAGAAAATGAAAAGACTAGAAGAGGAGATTTATGCTTTCAGATTTTTGCTTCAAAATGAAATGAATTAACTTATTTAATTTATAAATGTACACAACTCATTGGTATGGTGAGAGTCTTTACTCTTTTGACCACATTTAACATAACTTGGAAGGGAAGGAAGATGAGCAGGGTTGAAGACAAGAAAAGGATGAAGCAAATCAGGGTAGGGAGATGAAGTAGGTAGGACCCTGGCCAGCAGCCAGGCTTTGTCTTAGGCAGTGGCTTGAAGAGATTACTCCCAGCAGTTACTCGTTTACTTCTCTGCATGTGGACCAGGTCTTTCAGCTTCTTTTCTCCATTCTGCATGGAATTAAAGTAAAAAAGTAAGCTTCTTTTAATGACATTCCAAATATCTATGTGCATGTTTCAAGCATAATTATAAGGACAGTTGCTTCCCAAACATATATTCAATCTGACTATTGATGCCAAATATTCCATTGTTGGCATAAAAAGCCAAATTAGAACCTTTTAAAAATTTAATGTTTGTCTATTTTTAAGAGAGAGATAGACAAACAGAGCATGAGTGGAGAAGGGACAGAGAAAGAGGGAGACAGAGAATTTGAAGCAGACTCTAAGCTCTGAGCTGTCAGAGCAGAGTCTGATGCAGGGCTTGAACTCACAAACCACAAGATCATGACCTGAGCTGAAGTTGGAAGCTTAATGGACTGAACCACCCAGGCACCCCAGAACAGTTTTTAATAAAAATAACTTTAGGGACACCTCAGTGGCTCAACCTGTTAAGTGCCTGACTCTTGATTTGAGTTCAGGTTATAATGTCATGGTTCGTGAGATAGAGCTCCACATGCTGATAGCACAGAACCTACTAAGGAACCTCTCTGTCTTTCTGCCCCTTCCCGCTGGTGCACATGTGATCCCTCTCTCTCTTCTCTAAAAATAAATAAACACTAAATAAATGTTTAAAAAATAATAAAGATAACTTTATAATTGGAATCAGTAGAAACAAAGAATACATCACTGCCATTGTTGCTGTCAGTACCAGAGTTTTGAATATCCCAAAGACAGAAATAACATTCAGCCATATTATTTTCCTAATGGTAGTGAGAAAACTTTTAACAAAATGACCGTTTAAAACATTGATTATCATTTTCATACCCTTGACTTGCAAGCAGATTTGTGAAAAATAATTTGTTTGTTGGGAACCAACAAGATTGGCCTAAAACACAAGAATGCCTGGGGCAGTAATTTGAAGAAAAAACATGTTGACTGCAAAATGTATCTTGGACATATAAAATTCTAGATGCTAATGATGATTATCTTAGACATTTTGATGGCTTAAGGTCATTACTGTGTGATTCATGAAAAGTAACTATTAGTCATACTTCACATAAAAAACATTCTTATGGTAATCACCCTAAACAAAGTCCAGTCTAGTTTATTAACTTGTGTCTATAATAGCACAACTAATTTGATTTCATGTAAATACTGGCTTAGTGTTATTCAGCAGTATTTTATACATGTAATTTAATTTTATGCAAAGCAAACTTACCATGCTCAATACTTTGGTCCTGGCAATCAAATTCATCTATTGCTTCTATTGTCAACCTCATAACAATTATTTATGAATGGGCTGATTCTAATTTTATAATTGTGTCATATATAAGCACAACTTCAGTTCTCCTATTCAATTTTACTTGTTAAAATCTACTCACAAAAGTACAGGCAATTAAATAAAAATCTGAATTACTTACGATGTAGCAAGGCAGGTCCAGCTAAGGTTAAATTCTGGCTTCTTTAGCTTTTCATAAAAAAATATGGATTCTAAAACTTTCTTTGTATAAATCAAATGTTGGAAGATTTCTTTATGACTAGGTTGATGACTAGGCTCAGTCAGTTATGCCTCTGACTTTTGATTTTGGCTCAGATCGTGATCTCACAGTCAGTCATGAAATAGAGCCCTGCGCTGGGCTCCCACACTGAGCATGGAGCCTGCTTGGGATTCTCTCTCCCTCTCTTCCCCCTCCCCCACTTGTGCACATGTTCTCTCTTTCAAAATAAATAAACTTTTTAAAAAATGAAATAACAAAGAATACATAGGTAGGAAATATAGCACATGTGTGGATTTAGGGAGGAAACCTGGTTATTCATAATACTTTGCAATATGTTGTCCTTTCTGTACCAAAATGGTGCTTTGGACACATCCAAAAAGTTTTGGAGTTATTTTCACAGTAAATAACATTATAATAGATTTAAATGGAGCTGAACTGACCACTAATCTCTCTCCTGTTATGACTATTTTGGCATATATGCAAGGTGGCTGGCATTAACTGAAATAAACCCTACAGCAGTGCATCTGTAGTTTTTAATTCCATGTGTTGAATTTTTAATTTTCTTAATATTTTAATTTCAAAATTATTTTTTCTGGCAGCTTTTTCAGATTAGTCAGTTCTTTAAGAGTGCAGTATCTGGGGCGCTGGGTGGCTCAGTCGGTTAAATGTTCGACTTCGGCCCAGGTCATGAACTCCCGGTTCGTGGGTTAGAGTCCCGCATCAGGCTCTGTGCTGACAGCTGGCTCAGAGCCTGGAGCCTGTTTCAGATTCTGTGTCTCCCTTTCTCTCTGACTCTCCCTTGCTCACGCTGTCTCTCTCTCTCAGAAAAAAAGAAAAAAAATGCAGTGTCTATCCTTTCCAGTCTCTGTGAGCATACCCATTAGAATGATTTTTTTCTTTCCCATAGTTATCTCTCATTTTTTCGGGAGCATTTGTTCTGTTACTTCATATTGGACTTCTTTTGTATATTTATTTTAAATATTTGGTAATATTTGGTTTTCCATTAAATAATGAAAGGTAACTGACGTCAACATAATGCAAAATATTTTAAAGAAATAAATATAACTATGATTATACATAGAACTCATGTTTCCAGGGGCGCCTGGGTGGCTTAGTCGGTTAAGCATCTGACTTTCGCTTAGGTCATGATCTTGCGGTTCATCGGTTCGGGCCCCGCGTCGGGCTCTGTGCTGACTGCCAGCTCAGAGCCTGGAGCCTGTTTCAGTCTGTGACTCCCTCTCTCTCTGATCCTCCCCTGCTCACGCTGTCTCTTTCTCTCTCCTAGAAATAAATAAAACATTAAGAAAAAAAGAACTCATGTTTCCAGCTTATGCAATATTTTCCATCATTTATATTTTTGTTTCCTAGTGTGAATTAAAAATCAACACAAATAAATAAAAATAAATAAAATAAAAATCAAACATATTTTGGGGAAATAATTTAAAATTTAAATACACAGAAATAAGAGTAATAGAAGGACTTTTGCTTCTAGACATTTTTAGGGTAAGTTATATAGCTTATGTAGCACAGTGAGAAAATTATGGGGAAAAATGATACTTCACTGACCTGTGAGAAGATTAATTGGAGATTAATTGGAGTCTTGAAAGGGGAGGATATCTAATGGGAAAAAAAATTTGAAAAAATGATTGAAATTTTTCAAATCTGATTAATCCTAAGTATGCAAGCTCAGGGTACTCCTAATAATAAAAACATATTTTAAAAGTACACTCAGGGATATTTTTTATCAAATTACTGAACTAGTGATAAGGAAAAAAATCATAAAAGCATCTTGGGAAGGAAAATTATTTCAAGTGAAAACTTGGATCCATACAGAATAATAATGTATACTGTAAAATGTTAAATGTGTTAGAAAACATAAAAGACTTTTCATTTTTCTAAATTTTTTGAAAAATAATTGATCAAAATAAATATAATATCAATGTATTTTGGCTATATCACCACATGCAGAAATAAAAAATATTTAAAATAATACTACAAAAAATAAGAGGGGTAAGAGGAAACATACTGAGTTTCTTGTATTATTTGAGAAATACTGTATTATTCGTTGAAGGTACACCATGATAAGTTGAATATTTTAATAACCTAGAGCAACCATTTATTTAATGCAAAGAGTTATAACCAAGACAAAAGGAGAGAAAAGTAGAATGCCAAAGGATACTAACTTACTTCAAAAAAAAAAAAAAAAAAAAGACAGGAAAATAGGAAAGTAGAATAAACAATAAAGTATCAAGCTGTGGACTTAAACTTAGCCATATAGATACTTGCATTAATTATAAGTGTTCTGAACCCTCAAAAGGCAGAGATTGCCCTGTAGGATAAGAAGATCTAAATATACTGTCTACAAGAAATACATTTTAAATATAAATAGATATATAATTTTAAAGTAAAGCATTTAAAAAAATGATAAAACATGAAACATAAGAAAATTGGAGTCACTATGTTAATATTAAAGAGAACTGTAAAACAGGATATTATAGTACAAAATGAGTGACATTTCATAATGACAAAAGGCTAATTCATCAAAGAAACATAAAATTACTAAGTGTGTATGTAAAAAGATCGAAGTATATGAAGCTTCAAAGTACAGTGAAGCCAAAACATAACTGAAGGGAGTAAGGTATAATTCCAAAATTATATTTGGACACTTCAGTAATTAATATTCCTTATTCAGTAATTAATAGAAGCAGGCAGAAAATCCAAAAGGCAATAGGAGAAATGAAAAACCATGTTAACAAATTTGAATCAACTGATATTTATAAGACAGTCCACCCAGTCTACGGCCATACCACCCTGAACGCGCCCGATCTCGTCTGATCTCGGAAGCTAAGCAGGGTCGGGCCTGGTTAGTACTTGGATGGGAGACAGTCCACCCAGCACCTACGGAATACATGGTGTTTTCATATGCAAACAAAAAATTCACCAAAATAGACCATGTGCTGTGCTGTAAAACAAGATTCATCATTTTTTTAAATGTTTATTTATTTAAAAAAATTTTTTTAATGTTTGTTTATTTTTGAGAGACAGAGTGTGAGCAGGGGAGGGGCAGAGAGAGAGACAGAGACCAGGAATCTGAAGCAGGCTCCAGGCTCGGAGCTGTCAGCACAGAGCCTGATGAAGGGCTTGAACTCAAGGACTGCAAGATCATGACCTGAGCTGAAGTCAGAGGCTTAACCAACTGAGCCACCCAAGTGTTCCACGTTTGTTTATTTTTGAAAGTGAGAGAGACAGGTCATGTCCTCAAGGTTAGTGAGTTTGAGTCCTGGTTGGGCTCTGGGCTTGACAGCATGAAGACTACTTGGGATTCTCTTTCTACTCTCTCTCTCTGCCCTTCTGCTCTCATGATCTCTCTCTCTCTCTTTCTCTAAATAAATAAATAAATAAATATTTAAAAGAATAATATTTAAAAGAATAATATAGAGTATATTCTCTCATCATGAAAGACTCAAACCAGAAATAAATAGCAAAATATTTCTAAAAAATCCCCGAATACTTGGACAATAAATGACAAAATTCTAAATAGCCTATGGATGAAATAAGAAGTAATAAGGTAATTAAAAATATGGGAATAATGATAAAATACATTAAACCAAAATTTATGGAATGATACTAAAGCAAGAATTAGAGGGTAATATATAAATTAAAATTCTCATATTAGAAAAGAAAATAGGGCTAAATCAGTTATTTAAAATTCTACTTTAAAATCTCTGAAAAGAAGAGAAAATTAAACCAAAAGTAAGGAGAAGGAAAGAAAGAAATGTATTTTAAGAATATATAAAAATATATTCTTAAAAAGAGGGCTCTGGATGACTCAGTCAGTTAAGCATCTGACTTCAGCTCTGGTCATGATCTCACAGTTTGTAAGTTGGAGCCCCGCAGGCTCTCTGCCAACAGTACGGAGCCTGCTTGCTATTCTCTCTTTTTTCCCTCTCTCTGCCCCTCCCCTGTGTGGTCACTTGTGTTCGCTCGCTCTCTTTCTCTCTCAAACTAAATGAATAAACTTAAAAAAAAAAGTGATATTTCTATACAATGGAATGATACTCACCAAGAGAAAGCAACAAACTACTCTATATACAAAACCATGAATGACTACCAAAAACATTATGCTGTGTAAAGTCAGTTACACACAGGAGTACATATGGTATGTTTCCATTTATATGAAGTTTAAGATAGAATGACAGAAGTATATCAGTGGTTGCTTGGGGCCAGGGTATGGAAATTGTTACAGAGAAGCGTTAGGAACTCTGCAGGTTAAAAGAAATGTGCAATTATACATATTTATCAAAAGCCACTAAACTTTACTTAAAATGAGTGTTCTTTATGTAAATTATCCTCCTAAAATTGATTCTAAAAACACTATAATGAATTTTTAGTGGGAGTGGAGATTTGTGAGCTGATTTTATAATTCATATGGAAAAAATAAGCAGGAATATCCCATAAAATTCTGAAATATAAGGATAACAATGCCATGGCAAAACAGTGGTCTCCAAATTTCTAAGAATTAAAATATGTGAAGTACACATTCTACAATAATATTTATGTTTTCTTAAGTCAAACATTATATTTCTGAGGAAACAGGGCTGATAAAATCTCACTATAAAATATGTTAAGTGAAATATTTTAACATTGGAATATTCCTATCATTAAAATATTAGCAATATCTACTTTATGCTTGAATTACTAATTTAACTAAAATGTTTTAATACCACAGTAGCACAAGTGTGTTTAAGTTAAATTTAAAACGTTTTCCTGGATTATAGAATGGCTTGGAAGACAGGTTAATGTGAAAATGTCTGGTCAGCTATGCATCTAATGAGCTGAAATTTCAGTTGATTATTAAATAAGCAGTGAACTTAGTGAAATTAAACTTAGTACAGTTATTAAACTAATAGTATTCGTTAAATATTAAACTCTTACAAAGGCTTGTTACAAATCCTGCTCTATAATATATCATACACCCCATTTCACATGGAACTGAATAAATATCTCAGTCTTCAGTACAATATAGAACTTGGTTGGACTTTCTTCTGTTAAGTATTGGTCCAGAGTAGATCTGACTGGCCCGTTAGAAGAATAAGAAACTGTTCAGGACTGAAGAGATAAAATGTCAAGATCTTCCACCCTTTGAGTCTCAGCCTTTGTTCTCTCTCTCTTTACCTCTCTCTCCCTCCCCCCTCCTCCCTCCCTTTCTTTCTCTCTCAGGATGCATTAAATATTAAACTCCTACAGCAAGTTTATAATTTGTAGTTGTAGCATAGAGTTTACGTGTGATCATATATATGTATATACATATATTTATTTATCTATATATGATATGTAGAGAATATGTATATGTATGAATTACATATACACAAACAGAGAAACTTCAGATCTAGCTAGAAAAACATATTGTCACTTGCCAAAAGACGTTCATTAAAATATGCACCAGTACAAGTTAGTTCACTGTGAACTCAATGACTTGCCTGTTCTGAAATATTTACATCAGATAAGATCATAAAATCAACATTAATATATTGGGACTATAAGTTTGGCTACTTGTTTGAAAGAAAAAAAATTAGGACTCCTGTTACACTATTGAATAAATACTCTTTTGGATAGGATAGTTGAATTTTACCTATGAAATACATTATTGTTAAGAAATTTTTAATTAATGGACAGCAAATTTTTTAAAAAGTGAAAAAAATGAAGCTAGTCTTTATTTGGACAAGATTTTTTTTTCCTCAGGGTGATGATCACAGGTTTTTAATGCACTTTGAAAATGTATCATTTCCTAGCATTTCTTAAACAACAAAATTGCTAATCACCAGTTTTTTATTTCCATGGAATTAAAGAATGACTTCTGGCAGGTGAATATGGAAAACCCAGGTTTGAATTCTCACCTCTTCTCTAACTTTGACCTTGGTCAAGTCACTCAATCTCCCTGTTTTAGGTTCTTCATCTGTCAAATGGGGATAAGTAATACTCTTGCCTTGGAAGGGTTGATAGTGAGACAACAAAATAATAAATGTGAAAGGACTTTTAAAATGTGGCTTTGTTCACTACTAGGAAGGAGTTTATCCATAGGACACAGGTACAGTCACATGTATCCCAATGTTTACAGCAGCACTTTTAACAATAGCCAAATTATGGAAAAAGCCTAAATGTCCATCACCTGATGAATGGATAAAGAAGATGTGGTTCACATATATAGTAGAATACTACTTGGCAATGAGAAAGAATGAAATCCTGCCATTTGCAGCAAATAGGTGGAACTGGTGGGTACTATGTTAAGTGAAAAAAGTCAGTCAGAGAAAGATATCATATGTTTTCACTCATATATGGAACTTGAGAACCTTAACAGAAGACCATGGGGGAAGGAAAGGGGAAAAATAGTTACAAACAGAGAGGGAGGCAAAACATAAGAGACTCTTAAATACAGAGAACAAACTGAGAGTTGATGGGGGTGGACAGGGAAGAGGGGAAAATAGGTGATGGGCATTGAGGAGGGCATTTGTTGGGATGAGAACTGGGTGTTGTATATAAGCAATGAATCATGGGAATCTACCCCCAAAACCAAGGGCACCCTGTATACACTGTATGTTAGGCAATTTGACAGTACATTGTATTTTTTTTTAATGTGGCTTTGTTTGAAAATAAAGCTTTTGGTTTTTTTTTTTTTTTTACTTTTATTTTTGCTTTTATTCAAGTTATTTACTGAAACAAGGTTTGTGGGCTTGTTTCCTCCTTGTTTTCAAGGCCTCACTTTTCTATCCTGGTGCATATCTTGCCTGTACTGTTCTCACTGTATGTAATATTCAGAAACAGACTCTAAATTAGTATTTTGCATGTTAACAGAATCAGACAAGAATAAGTTTTTTAAAAAAATTAATACAAATCTGCCATAAGCGAGGCCATTTTAGGCTTCTTAGTAGCATAAAATAGGTGGATAGCTATAGATTTTATTTTGGTGATTTCCATTTAAAAGATGATTGCCAATGTCCCTGAAAATGGGAATATAGACATCAAATTAAGTGCCAAGGCTGACAAATAAAAGTAGACTTTACATCATCAAAATATCCAACTTAATTAGAGAAAGAGCATTATAAAAACAGAGACTCTGAAAATGCATTTAGAGGAAAGCCATAAAACCCCCATTGTCTGGCGTGATGACAGAAACTTTATTGTTCATGTGGTGTCCATCACCACCCCAGGCATTGTTGAAACAAATCTCAATATCCTTAGCAAGGAATACAATTTTTTAAAGATCTATAATATTTAAACCTTTCTGCATTTTATAGCATCCTTTACAGTTTTCTCCTCTTAGGCCCTACACCCCACCCTCATCATCATAACAACACATATCACAAAATAATCAGGGAGCTTTTTCAGTTAAATAGAACTGAGTTGTAATTAAACCTTGATTCTCAAATAGATACTTTTCTTGGGGGCTCTCCTTTCATGCTATTACCATTTAACACGTACGCTTTGATGCCACTTGCACTGGAAAAAGAAAAAGAATATTGAATTCTGATATTTTAATCTATGATTGGGGCATGCTGAATATTAGAGACAATAAATGTAAAATTAAGCAATATACTTAAGACCAGATGTTGAGCCATTCTTTATATATCTTTTTTTTTTCTTTTTTCTTGGTAGTGCTACTCCTTTAATGGATACACATATACTTCAGATGGTCACATTTTTCTTATTTCTCTTCCTACTTATTCAGCTTTGGTTTTCAGGCAGGCTCCTCAAAGGAGCTTTTCTATTCCCTCTCCTGATCATTCAAGGCTCTGTCTCAGGCCCTCCTCTTATTGTGCTTGCTCTTCTGCATGATTTCATCTAGTCTCTGTGCTACAATTACAAGTCGTACAAGCCAGTGACTCTTGAGAGTTACATCATTAGTTTAGAGCTCTCTTATGAGCTATAATCTACATCCCTAAGTATTCAGCATCTTAGTGTAAACTTCTCCAGATCCTAACTCATCACATAAGAGACCCCATTATTTTCCAGCTAAGCCGAACCTCTCCCTTCCAGTGTTCACTCTTCAGTGAATGGTGTTTCCTTTCTCTCATGTGCCACATCAGAGCCCTGAGTGATTTTCTTTATGCCTTTAGCTTGCTCACCCTTACATATAGTTACCACATTTGCTGGTTTCACTCCTATATATCTCTCAAATTAGTCCACATATCTCCATCCTCACAGCCACTGCCTGACATCTAGACCCTATCAATTTTTTGGTCTGGATTGTGTCTAAGTCTCTCTATTCTGCTCTGCCTACAATTTTATGGCCCCTCTAAGCATTCCTCCACAAAGATATCATATGGTTTTTCTAACACTAAAATCCAGTAATGTCAGTTTTCTGTAAAATTCTTCAGTTGTCTTTCAATTGCCTTAAGGTTAAAATTCAAACTAATTAAGATGCCATTCTCTAAAATCTAGTCCCTGTCTGTCTGTCCAGCTGCATGTCTGACTATTCTCAGCAGATATAACAAAGTAGTATTTTTGCAGTTCTAGGAAATTGCGCCACTCTCAATCACTCCCCTATCTTGAACAAACTTTTCTCACTGCCTTGACCTTTTTCTTGTCTTATTTAGCCCCTGTCATTAACAATTCAGTTCAAATGTCACTTCCTCTGAAAAGTTGTCTGACTCTCTTCTTATTCCCACTGCTTAGACTACATTAAGTGCCCTTCCTCTGAGCTCCTATATGATGAGGCTCTATAATAGCATTTCAGTTCTCACCAACTTTAGTATTTATTAAGAACTAAATACATAAGCCAGGCACTGGGCTAAGAGCTAGAGATATAGGAGGACCCAAGTCTTCCCTCTTTGAAGCCCAGGATCTAGTCTAGCTCTCTTTTCACACTGTCTCATGTTTGTTTACTTCCTCTTTCTTTACACTATGAGCTTCTGGAGACCAGAAAATTTGGTCTTCACTGTTAAGCATAATATGTGGCACACTCCGTGTGCTCAATAAATGTGTAAATGAACAGCTTCAGTTTTACACATACGTGATGATTTCAGGGGCCTTAAAAATTTGTAACATTTTAAAATAAGCATGCTTATTTATAAATGGGCAGAGATTTTTATCTACATATTTGTGGTAAAAATTTTTCCTGACATGCTCTATCTCCCCTCTCCTCCCTCTATGCTCTGTCTCCCTTCTCCACTCATCCGTTTGCATTTTGGCAGAAGCCCAAGCTATATTCCGGATTTATTTGTGTAATGCTTCCTCTTAATACACGCCTTGGCCGAGTGGCATGAAAGTCCCAGCTTTTCTATGAAATCAGGTCCTTATCTCTGACAGAATATTCAACTTCGTTTTCTTACTTTGCATCCCAGTTGCTTTAATAGACATCCCAGAGCTTTTTTTTTTTTTTATTAGCCCCAACTAGAGTTCTCATGACAGCTGTAAACCATTAGTTACTGGGCTTGCCGGAGGCCTGCCAAGCACTGTGCCACCGTAGTATGATGAATCCAGTGCAGGCAACAACCATAACTGTGAAGTTTTGATGGGGTTTTAATAAGGTGGTTAGGGGAGAATGTGTCTCAGAGCTACAAAAAAAAAATTTTTCCCCCAATCAATGCCAGAATGAATTTGAGAAAGCATTTATTTTTGTTCTTAAACACACACACACAAAAAGAGAAAAAATTATGTTTCTTTCCTGATGAGATAAATTATAGTTGCTCTCTGGAAATGCTTTCACAAAGCAATTCTCCAGAATTTATGTCTGTCATTATCTGCATGAATTCTCTGCATAGAAAAAGAAAAGTGAGGCATGTCTGTCTATGCATGCCCCATAAATGGCTCCCCACTGTTTTTATGTTGGTTTTTTCCTTACTGACTTGGTGATTGTCAGTCATGTTCTTATGCAACAGTGTTCCTGGGATTCCAGGGTCTTGTCTAAAAGTACAGTGTTTCCAAAGGATCTCTTAAGAATGAACCAAAGCTTGAACACTTCATTGCTGTATTATGCTTTATAAATTAAAAAGGAGCAGACAAAAGGAAAACAAAATGTATTTTTTATACATTATCTCCACAGTAAATATTAGCTACTCAAACAATTGATATAATATGAAATAGAATACAGTCTTTCCATTGACCTTTGTATCCGTACCAAATCTTAACTCCCTGTCCAAAGATTCAACTTTTATAGGAAACTGAAAGGAAAGGACAATATTCCTACAAAAGATGATAGCCACTGTGGAACTGCATTTGATCAGTAAATTTCCCATGAATATTTTATTTACTATTCACAAATTTATTCAGTGAATTTGCCTAAAGTAACTACTTTATGACAAACATTGTTTGTGGTGCTAAGAACCCAGGTGTAAATAAAGACATTTTCCATATCTTCAATGAACTTATAGTTTAGTCATAGAGATCATCATTAAATATTTTTCGTACATGAACAAATATGATAATTTATGATAAAAGGTATAAAGTAAAAGTAAAGAGTAGGATATGAGAACGTAAAGTTTAAGCAGCCTCCTCTTCCCCACTCTGGCCCCAGAACAGATATGCAGAGCAGTGTTTCCAGAAATAGTGTGGAAGAATGATTTCTCATCCTCAGTGTAGGTACTGCAGCTCACTTTTTGCTTGAGTCAAGATCGATTGGTGTGTTGGCAAGGTATCAAGTGGAGGGCACCATGCTGTCTAACAGCCAGGGATGACCCCCTGACCTGGCCAGAATGCTCTATGATAGACCACTGCCTGGGAAGTTCTGTTTCAGTTCTGTCAAAAGAAAACAATGTTTATTGCAAGACAAAAAAACTTGAAACCTACTTTTCCAGCCTCCAAGACTCTTTCCAGACTGTACACAGAGACAAAAGTAACATCTTTTATAAATCACTTGCCAGTTTCAGATTCATCCACACACATTATCTATCTTGAACTTCACATCCATCCAGGGAAGCATATTTTCATTTACAAGGAAATCAAGGCTTACAAAGGATCCATGATCTGCCCAAGGCATGCAGTTAATACATTATGGTGGTGGGGTCCAGACCCAACTCTAATGAAGCAGAAGCAGGAGCTCTTTCAACTATGCTGTCATGCTCACACCTTCAAGCCTTCATCACTCCAATTCTTGGGATGGTGGTTTGGATTCTTGTTTTATTTGCCATCCAGTTTTTGGTCACCTCTAGTCTTTAGGGAACTTCATTGTGAGCCACACAGAGCAGAAATGGTAAAAATGTTTTGCAGGAGAAGAAAATTCAAATGGTGGGTGTTCTCTCTTTATGAAATGAAAGCCAAGGCAACTGAGAAGTAGATTATGACAGAGGATCATGACTGAAAAATCTATAGGTAACAGTAAGTTGAGTAAGCAAAAGATATGAGGAATAGTTTTGTTAAGTTACTCTCCTAGTAATGGATCTCCTCTAAGAAAATTGAGCATTTAAACATTTAACAAATGTAGATTATTTATTGATCCCAGAGAAAGGCATACTCTTTTGAGGAAAAGAGGAAAAACAGAAGCTTTTCTTTGCTTTGCTTTTCATTCCTTTTCTCTTCTTTTATCCTTTCTTTTCTTCTCTTTTTTCCCTCCCTTCGTTCCTTCCTTCCTTCCTTCCTTCTTTTTTTTTTCACACAAGGACCAGTTTTGAGGTATCAAAGCCACAACCAACCTTGATAGTTGGCTTTTGCTCCTACTTCACTGAGGTACAGCAAGAAGGCCCACGAGCTAGACCTGGGAAAAGCTGCTAAGCAACAGTGTTTTACCTCACAATTTCCCAGTTGGGATCAGCCTTTCCCCCGCCCCTTTCTGGATTGCATCATATGTGCAGGGTGCTTCATTTTCTCAATTACTGCAGGCTTTTAAAGGAGCAGAGGTAGTGCTCAAATCAAACCAATATGCAATTATTCACGCAGTAAGGAATGCTACAGAGACTAGGAAGTAAGGTATCCGTGGAAGAGCAGAAATTTATATTTAGTGCACTTTATTCTATATTTCAGGCCTGTCAGAGTCCGGGGTGCAAGAATGGTAACATGATTAAGAATACAAACTCTGAAATTAAGCTCCCTGGTTTTGAGTCTTCCCTTTACTATATTATTACTTGAAAGTCTAAGAAGGCATTATTTTTTCATAGTTTATTGTCAGGTTGGTTTCTGTATAACACACAGTGCTCTTCCAAACAAGTGACCTCCTCCATGCCCATCATCCCTCTTCTCCTCTCCCCCACCAATATCAGCCCTCAGTTTGCTCACAGTATTCAAGAGTCTCTCATGATTTGCATTCCTCCCTCTCCCCAACTATTTTTCCCCTTCTCCTCTCCCATGGTCCTCTGTTAAGTTTCTCCTGATCCACGTATAAGTGAAAACATATAGTATCTGTCTTTCTCTGCCTGGCATATTTCACTTAGCACCCTTGAGTTCCATCCACATTGCTACACATGGCCATTTTTCATTCTTTCTCATTGCTATGTAGTATTCCATTGTATGGATAAACCACATCTTCTTGATCCATTCGTCACTTGAAGGACATTTAGGCCCTTTCCATGATTTGACTGTTGTTGAGTGTGCTGCTATGAACCTTGGGGTACATGAGCCCCTATGCATCAGCACACCTATATCCCTTGGGTAAATTCCTAGCAGGGCTTTTGCTGGGTCCTAGGGGAGTTCTGTTGTTAATTTTTTGAGGAACCTCCACACTGTTTTCCAGAGGGACTGCACCAGTTCACATTCTTACCAACAGTGTAGGAGGGTGCCTATTTTTCCACATCCTTGTCAGCATCTAGGGTCTTCTGATTTCTTCATTTTAGCCACTCTGTCAGTGAGGTGGTATCTCAGTGTGGTTTTGATTTGCATTTCCCTGATGAAGAGAGATAATGAGCATCATTTCATGTGTCTGTTGGCCATCAGGATGTCCTCTTTGGAGAAGTGTCTGTTCATGTCTTCTGCCCATTTCTTTACTGGATTATTTGTTATTTAGGTGTGGAGTTTGGTGAGTTCCTTATAGATTTTGGATACTAGCCCTTTATCTAATATGTTATTTACAACTATCTTTTCCCATTCCATCGGTTGCCTATTAGTTGATGGATTGTTTCCTTTGCCATGCAGAAGCCTATTATCTTGATGAGATCCCAATAGTTCATTTTTGCTATTGATTTCCTTGCCTTTGGGGATGTGTCAAGTAAGAAATGGCTGCAGTTGACGTCAGGGAGGTTGTTTCCTGCTTTCTCCTCTAGGGTCTTGATAGTTTCCTGTCTCACATTCAGGTCCTTTATCCATTTTGAGTTTAGTGACCTAATTTCATTCTTCTATATGTTGCTGTCCAGTTCTCCCAGCACCATCTGTGAAAGAGGCTGTCTTTTTTCCATTGGATACTCTCTCCTGCTTTTTCAAAGATTAATTGGCCATACATTTTGGGTCCAATTCTGAGTTCCCTATTCTATTCCATGGATCTATGTGTCTGTTTTTGTGCCAATACCATACTGTCTTGATGATTACAGCTTTGTATTAGAGGCTAAAGTCCGGGATAGTGATGCCTCCTGTTTTGGTTTTCCTCTTCAATATTACTTTGGCTATTCAGAGTCTTTTGTGGTCCATATAAATTCTAGGATAGTTTGTTCTAGTTCTGAGAAGAATGCTGGTGCAATTTTGATTGGGATTGCATTGAATGTGTAGATTGCTTTAGGTAGTAATAACATTTTAACAATATTATTCTTCCAATCCATGAGCATGGAATGTTTTTCTATTTCTTTGGGTCTCCTTGAATTTCCTTCATAAGTTTTCTATGGTTTTCATCATACAGATCTCTTGTATCTTTGGTTAGGTTTATTCCTAGGTATTTTACAGGGTTTTGTGCAATTGTGAATGGGATCAGTTTCTTGATTTCTCTTTCTGTTGCTTCATTGTTGGTGTATAAAAATACAACCAATTTGTGTATGTTGATTTTGTACCCTGCGGCTTTGCTGAATTCATTGATCAGTTCAAGTAGGCTTCTGGTGGAGTCTGTTGTATTTTCCATGTAGAGTATCATGTCATCTGCGCAAAGTGAAAGTTTTACTTATTCTTTGCCAATTCTGATGCCTTTTATTTCCTTTTGTTGTCTGATGGCTGACACTAGGACTTCCAGCACTGTGTGAAACAACACTGGTGAGAGTGGACATCCCTGTCGTCTTCCTGGTCTCAGAGGGAAAGCTCTCAGTTTTTCTCTATTGAAGATGATATTAGCTGAGGGTTTCTCATAGATGGCTTTTATGATGTTTAGGTAAGTTCCTTCTATCCTGACTTTCTCGAGGATCTTTATTAAGAAGGGATGCTATATTTTGTGAAATGCTTTATCTGCATCTATCAACAGGATCATATGGTTTTTATCTTTTCTTTTGTTAATGTGATATATCACATTGATTAATTTGTGACCACTGAACCAGCACTGTAACACAGAAATGAATCCCACTTGATCATGGTGGATAATTCTTTTCATGTGCTGTTGGATTCGATTTGCAAGTATCTTGTTGAGGATTTTTGCATTTGTATTCATCAAGGATATTGGCCTGTAGTTCCTTTATTTTTTATTTTATTTTAGGTGTTTTTTTTTTTTTTTTTTTTTTTTTTTTTNTGCTGGGTCTCTGTCTGGCTTGGGAATCAAAGTGATGCTGGCTTCATAAAATGAGTCTGGAAGTTTTCCTTCAGTTTCTGTTTTTTGGAACAGCTTGAGAAAAATGGGTATTAATTCTGTTTTAAATGTCTGGTGGAATTCCCCAGGGAAGCCATCTGGCCCAGTGCTCTTATTTGTTGGGAGATTTTTTGATAACTTACTCAGTTTCCTCACTAGTTATGGGTCTTTTCAGATTTTCTATTTCTTCCTGTGTGAATTTTGATAGTGTGTGTTTAGGAATTGGTCCATTTCTTCTAAGTTGTCTAGTTTGTTGGATATAATTTTTCATAGTATTCCCTGATAATTGTATTTCTGAGGGATTGGTTGTAATAAATCCATTTTCATTCATGATTTTGTCTGTTTGGGTGCTCTCTCTTTTCTTTTTGAGAAGCCTGGATAGAGGCTTGTCAATTTTGTTTATTTTTTCAAAAAACCAACTCTTGGTCGTTGATCTGTGCAACTTTTTTTTTGGTCTCTATGTTATTTCTGCCCTGATTTTTATTATTTCTCTTCTCCTACTGGGTTTGGGGTGCTCCTTTTGCTCTCCCTCTAGTTCCTTTAGGTGCACTGTTAGACTTTGTAATTTTGCTTTTTCTATTTTCTTGAAGTAGGCCTGGAGTGCAATGTACTTTCCTCTTAGGATTGCCTTGGCCTCATCCCATAGAGTTTGGATTGTTGTATTTTTGTTTTCATTTGTTTCCATATATTTTTTTAAATTTCTTCTCTAAATGCGCGATTGGCCCATTTGTTCTTTAGTAGGGTGTTCTTTAATTCCCATGTTTTTTGGAGGTTTTCCAGGGTTTTTCCTGTGATTGATTTCAAGTTTCATAGTATTTGATCTGAAAGTGTGCATGGTATGATCTCAATTCATTTATATTTATTGATGGCTGCTTTATGTGCCAATATGTGATCTATCTTGGAGAATGTGCCATGCACACTTGAGAAGAAAGTGAATTCCATGGCCTCTGGATGTAGAGTTCTAAATATATCTGTCAAATCCATCTGGTCCAATGTGTCATTCCAGTCCATTGTTTCTTTAGTGATTTTCTGTCTAGTTGATCTATTCATTGCTGTAAGTGGAGTATTAAAGTCCCCTGCTATTAACACATTCTTGTGCATAAGATTGTTTCTACTTGTGATTAATTGTTTTATGTATTTGGGTGCTTCCATATTTGGTGCATAGACATTTATAATTGGTAGCTCTTCCTGAGGGATTGACCCTGTAATTACTATATATTGCCTTTTTCATCCCTTGTTACTGCCTTTACTTTAAAGTCCAGGTGGTCTGATATAAGTATGGCTACTGCACCTTTCTTTTGACTTCCAATAGCATGATAGATATTTCTCCACCCCCTTACTTCCAATCTTCGGGTGTCCTCAGGTCTAAAATGAATCTCTTGTAGACAACAAATAGATGGATTGTGGTTTTTTATTCATTCTGCTACCCTATGTCTTAAGATTGGAGCATTTACTCCATTTACATTCAGTGTTATTATTGAAAAATATGGGTTTAGAATCATTGTGTGCTTTGTCAGATTCATGCTTTTAGTGGTGTCTCTGGTACCTTGTGTTCCTTGCAACATTTCCCTCATAGAGTCCCCTCACCATTTCTTGTAGGGCTGGTTTAGTGGTGATGAATTCTTTCCATTTTCATTTATTTGGGAAGACCTTTATCTCTCTTTCTTTTCTGAATGACAGGCTTGCTGGATAGAGGATTCTTGGCTGCCTATTTTTTTCTGTTCATCACATTGAAGATTTCCTGCCATTCCTTTCTGGCCTGTCAAGTTTCAGTAGATAGATCTGTAACTACTCTGAAAGGTCTCCCTTTGTATGTTAGTGCCCTTTTATCCCTAGCTGTTTTCAGAATTCTCTCTTTGTCCTTATATTTTGCCTCTTTCACTTTGATATGTCGTGCAGAAGATCGATATAAGTTACACTGAGGGGAGTTCTCTGTGCCTCTTAGATTTTAATGTCTGTTTTTTTCCCCAGATTGGGGAAGTTCTCAGCTATAATTTGTTCAAGAACTCCTTCAACGCCTTTCCCTCTCTCTCCCTCTTCTGGAATTTCTATGATACAGATATTGTTCTGTTTGACCGTATCACTGTTCTCGAACTCTCCTTCGTGACCCTGGATCAGTTTATCTCTCTTTCTCCCAGCTTCCTCTTTTTCTATAATTGTTTCTTCTAATTCATTTATTCTCCTCTCTGTCTCTTCAATCCGTGCATTGGCTGCCTCCATTTTATTATGCACCTCCCTTATAGCATTTTTCAATTCATCACAACTATTTTTAAGCTCCATAGTCTTTGTAGAAAGAGCTTCTCTGATGTCTTAAGAAGACATTATTTAACTTTTGTTACTTCACCTATAAAATGAGAATGGAGAAATTTTTCTCTTGTTTTTTTTTTTTTTTCTTCTCTTTTCTCTCTTGTCTTCTTTCTCCTCCTCTCTTTCTCCCTCCCTTCCTTCTACCTACCTGGCATTACCCAACCTTCCTTTGCTTCCTCTTGAGGAATCCACTACTTGGAAGTCTTCACCCCCCAGATATCTTCTCAGCTTCCCACCCTGTTGGTGAATGCTCCAGAATGTCACCTCATCTCAGCCAACAATTCTTCCTGCCGAGACTTTGTCTCTGGAGGGAGGAGCAGACACAGAAAGGAGAGATGAGAATAGATAAAGTTCAGAGCACAGCAGAAGTGGCTAGGAGCACCCAAGAGCAGTGGAGTCCACAGGCACCATGTCTCCTGACCACACTCCTGCCAGCCTGTGGGTTCTGGCTCCCTGGAGTATCCTTCATCCTTCCTGCACCTGCACACACTGTGGGCTTTCCCATATGTATCCAGCATACTCCTTCCCTAAATTAATCCAAATCATGTTCTATTGTTTTTCTCTAAGAACTCTGACCAACGAAATGGGGAAAATAATATACTTGCAAGGACTAAATAGGAAAGTGTATCTTAAGTGCTTAATATACTGACTGGCACATAGTATACATTTAACAAAGTATTCATTTTAAATGACATTACTAAAACTAAATGTTTTAGCATTATGGGTTATCTTAAGGTTTATGTAAGAAATTTAAATGTTTTTATCTGGATATAGATTAAGATATGTTTCTTTTTTTAATGTTTATTTTTGAGACAGAGAGACAGAGCACGAGCGGGGGAGGGGCAGAGAGAGAGGGAGACACAGAATGTGAAGCAGGCTCCAGGCAGTCTCTGAGGGGCCACCCCAGAGCCTGACATGGGGCTCAAACTCACGAACTGTGAGATCATGTCCTGAGCCAAAATTGGACACTTAACGGACTGAGCCACCCAGATTAAAATATGTTCCTAATTAAAAGAGATCTAATGATACAGTATAAAGATTTTTTTAAATATAGAAAATTATGAAGAAGGAAATGGAAATAGTTATTACTCTCCTTAAAAAAGCATGTAGAGAGGGGAAAATGGGTTATGGGCATTGAGGAGGGCACTTGTTGGAATGAGTACTGGATGTTGTATGTAAGCAATGAACCATGGGAGTCTACCCCAAAAACCAAGAGCACGTTTTACACACTGTATATTAGCTAATTTGACATTAATTATATTTTAAAATAGGCATCCATTTAGGGGTGCCTTCATGGCAAGCATCCAACTTTGTTTTATATCATGATACCATGGTTTGTGGGTTCAGTCCTAGTGTTGGGCTCTCTGTTCTCAGTACAGAGTCTGCTTCAGATCTTCTCCTCTCTCTTCTTATCCCCCATTCATGCTCTCACTCTCTCAAAAAGAACTATTTTTTTAAAAAGGATACAAGTGATAAAGAAGTGGTGTGTGTGTGTGTGTGTGTGTGTAAAGGAATATTATTCAACCATGAGAAAGAAGGACATCTTGTCATTTGTTACAACATGGATGGACCTTGAGGACATTGTGTTAAGTGAGATAAGTCAAACAGAGAAAGACAAATACTTTATGATATCATTTATATGTGGAATATAAAAAAGCCAAACCCATAGAATGGTGGTTGCCAGGGCTGAGCGGTAGAGAGAAAGGGGAGATATTGGTCAAAGAGTATAAACTTCCAGTTATAAGATGAATAAGTTCTAGAAATCTAATGTACAGCATAGTGATTATAGTGACAAAAGTATATTACATACTTGGAGAAAAAAGAATAATAATAATTGGTGGGTAGCTATGGAGATAAGCCACTTGGATCTCCTACCAAGAATTAGTTCTCAGTGTAGCTGCAAGGAATGTAGTTAGGTGACAGTCTCTAGCCATTAACACGTTGGAACTCAATTCTAGAACGGAGGTCATGCTTTTCCCAACCAATAACTAAACGTGGTGGAGTACCAGAACCTGGCCAATTCTGCCCAATATGAACTTCCCTAATCGTCACTTTTGCTCTAGAGCTCCCTTCCCTGTTGGGTTAGCAGAGACCTTCTGATCTGTTTTGTGAAGATTGCTTTTTCCACCTTTTCCTCTCAGGTATCAGATCTGCATAGTGGTCTAAAGGCTTTTTTGCCCAACCTTGTTTCCTCCCCTTTCATCTTTTGCACATATCATTCCTCCAACAAACCTCACCCAGATAAACACTTACACTCCTAATCATTTCATCTCTTCCTGCAAGACCTGGCTAATATGAAACTATCTTTACTCTGTCTTTTTTTCTAAAATCTGTATTTGGGTATGTGCATGTGTATACTTTTTGTTACACCATTAAACTCACATTGTAGACTTAAGTTCATAAAATTATTTTGTCTTCATGGTTTTTTTAAGAAAAATGTTTATTTATTTATTTTGAGACAGTGGACACACAAGCAGGGGAGGGGGCAGAGGGAGAGGGAGAGAGAGAATCCCAAGCAGGCTCTCTGCTCAGTCTCATGATTGAACTGTGAGATCATGACATGGGCTGAAATCAAGAGTCAGACACTTAACTGACTGAGCCACCAGGGACCTCTCATTTTTAAAAAATGTTAATTAATATATCTTCATGTTAAATATTAGAATGTCATTAAAACTTTTCAATATCTTTTTAAAGGCTGTATAACAAATATCTTACATCCTTGTATATGTTATCTCATGGACCAGACTCTGCATCTAATGGCAGCCTTTACCTCTTTCCTTACAGTATTTATTCTAGGGGGAAAACTGTGGGTCAGGATACTGCTCGTGGCCCTCTCCCTAACTTAATCACCACTGTCACCTAGTTATTAGACATAAAGTAATAGTAGACTTTTCATTTAGTGTTTAAAAATTTGTGAGACATCTATTACATGAAGGTGGAAGTCACATATGCTTTTGTTGCCTCCATGGGCTTGCGAGGGAGAGCAAAGAGATAGACTCGTACAATTCTATGTGACAGACAACATGATAGAGCTTTATAGAAGGCTCTCTGGAAACAGAATTTGATGGACAGAGTTGTGAATACTTTTGAGGAAGCTGAGCTTAAAGGACTTATTAAGTGTTCCAGCTCAGTGACAACATGTGCAAAAAGAATCCGAAGAAATTAAGGATGAATGAGGACATTAGGTTGACCCCTAATCCAATGTGACTAGTGTCTTTATCATAAAAAGAAATTAGGATACAGACAGGAAAGACTGTATGAAGACACAGGGAGAAGAAAGTCATCTACAATTCAAGATCAGAGGCATCAGAAGGAACCATCTTGATGATATTTTGATCTTGGACTAATAGCCTCCAGAATTATGAGAAAATACATTTGTGTTATTTAAGCCACCCAGCCTGTGGTACCCTGTAATGGCAGCCCTAGCAAACTAATACAGTAGATGAGGCAGAGCAGGCAGGCAAGTAGATTAGGGAGGCCCTGTGTGCCATATATGGGGATTTATACTTTTATTCAGAAGGTAATGAGGAGCTAGCAAAGATTTAAATCAAGAAATATAACAAAATTCATGTTTTAGAAATGTTTAACTTTTGTGCTCACTGTTTTCCACTTCTGTCCCCATCTAACTCTTTCATGGTGAAAGTAAATGGGACTGAGAGGAGAATAGAGGTAATTAGTCAGTAACTGGTTCCTATACACCTCATCAGGCTTCAAACTATGTTTTCTGACAATTCCATTTCTGCCTTGACCTTGTTTCTAACTTTTTTTTTCTAGAATAACCTCTGAGTCCATAGTCCAAACTCTTCTTTCAGGTCGTGAGTCCTATCTTACTCTCCAAATCACATTACTACCCATGACCAAGCATGACAACTTGGAAATACTGGAAAGGCTTAAAGAGGCTGAAAAATGAAAGTATTTGTAATAAAGACCCAACACTGAGCCTAGACCAGGGTTCTAGATGAATGTGAGTGATGCCTGTGGGTTGCCTAGGGGAACAGATTGTCTGGAAACACTAGTCTGTGTCATCAATCTCTAGTCCAGCCTCTTTGATCTATGCCAGGATAATGGAGGGGGAAGCTAAAGAAGCTGATTTCATGGGGCTCTCATGAGAGATTACAGAGTGGTTACAAGTGACAGGGTGGTTAGCAGAGAAATCCTCCACTTGTTCTTCACATGTCACATGGTACAGGCCCTGTGGGGGTCTTGTTCTTTGGAAGACCATAGGTAGTTAACAATATTGGTATGGAAATGAGAGTGCTCACAGGCTAGGTAGACCCCGAGAGAACTGTCTGCAAATCCATGGAACATTCTACCTGCCACCCTCACTCGTGGGTACCACTCATGACACTTAGGGTAGTGATGGTGCAGGGGTTAAATCTTTGCACTGGCAGATCACTCAAAAAAAACCTGGCTTTACCAGATAAGAAATTATTCGGGCTGTCTCTGAGTGTCATTCACCAATTTTTACTGTGATTCTATCCCTATTCCTTGTTTAGTGTGTCAGCGCTCATGTGGCACACCATATATCAAACTATTACATTTCTCCTTCATCTTCTGGGAGGATATAAAGATAGATGGTAACACTGGCTTTTACCCTCTGTACACAACATGACTTCCTCATATATTTTCTTCTTAACTTTTGTTATAAAATGGTTTGGTAATTAATAATGGCTTTATTTTTTAAATTATAACAGAGTAGGAACAAGGAGGTGCTATTTCCTCATAAAAATCATTCTCATGAAATTTGGTATTATCCCTCTCAAAGACAGCAGTAAAAATTCATTGCTGCACTCAAAGACGCTTGTGCAGAATACTCAACAGACATGATAAATTGAGTAAAGTAGGATCTTTTTTATGTGGGTGGATGGTGAGGCAAGAAGGAATTTCTTACAGCTAAAAATAAATAAATAAAGGCTTTGCCTCGTCCAAGTTTAAGCATTTGACTTGATTTCTCAACTTCCTTAACTGAATATATTGTGGATCCTATCCACAGATGTAAGACCCCACTGTTCCTGATTTCACCATGGCTAAGTCTGAGTGTATACCAATAAGTTTTGGTTCTACTGTTCAGGAACCTTAGTAATAGGTGTGCTGATTGTATTGTCCAAAAATGGCCATGGCGGTATTTCTGACCTCACATGCTACTCTCCCACCAAAACACAGAGTTTGTTTTCCTACCTCTTGAAACTGAGCCAGCCTTTGTGGGATAAATGGAATGCAGCAGAAGTAACTCTCTGTGACTTGTGAAGCTGGGTCAGCAAAGGTCACACAGCTTCTACCTGGCTCTCTCTGCTTTATTATGTTGACCTTTGAGAATAATTCATCATGCTGTCAGGTAGCTCAGGCTCCAGGAGAGGCCATGCATAAATGTTCCACCCTGTGGTCCAGGTAGGTTTCCAGGTGATAGCAGTGATAGTCAACTGGCAGATGTAAGTGAACAAATCTTCAGATGATTCTAGCCCTCAACCTTCAGGCTGGCATTAGTGGAGCAGAACTATTTCCACTGTGTCTTGGTCAAATTGCAGATTCATGAGCAAACTAAAAGCTGTGATTGTTTTAGAGTGACTGTTAGACAGCAATGTCAATGAGAATGAATGGGCTTGTTGCCAACAAGACCTGGTTTCCATTGTGTTAGGGTTGAGTGCTTAGTGCTTTTGTATTGACAATACTGAGTTGCAACATTTTTGCAGTTATCCCTGAAGCTGAAAATACATAATGGGAAAGGGTTCAGACTTTGGAAGCAGAAGAACCTGGGGTCAGTTCCCATTGCTGCCTTCTACTAACAGCTCGGTGACCTCTGGCTAATTACTGAACTTTGTTGTAAGAAAGGGATAATTTTACCTACCTTACTAACCTGTTGTGGGGACTAATTGATCGCCTTTGAAACACTTAATATAAACTGGCATACACTCTTAGGAACTAAGATCTCTGAATCAGTAGAGTTCAAATTTTCAGAGACAGGGAGCAACACACTGGGGAGCAAGTTATTAAAAGTAATATTGGGAGAACCACCTTCCACTTCTACCCTTTGATTCCTGCACCTGTAGTATTTTGGCTGTGGGATTTAAAAAGTAACATTTTTAAGGGTGTGTGGGTGGCTCAGTTGGTTGAGTGTCTGACTCTTGGTTTCGACTCAGGTCACTATCACACAGTTCATGAGTTCAAGCCCCGCATCAGGCTCTTCGCTGACAGTGCAGAACCTCCTTGCCATTCTCTTTCTTGCCCTCCCCCCACACTCTCTCTCCAATAAATAAGTAAACTTTTTTTTTAAAAAATACAATTTTTAATGACCATATTGTAGTCATTGGTTCAGAATGAATATTTCACTTCCATTAATAACAGTGGTGATGTCATTGACTTCATTATGGTTTGGTGGATTAGATATCATTCACTTCATGATACGTAGCTCAGGTTGTCTGACCACCTGGTACTCCATGGTCAGAAGTTAAGTCTTTATACAGACCCAGAAGCAAGTAGGAGCCAGAGGTCTATACAGTGTCCCTGTTTACCACAGACTTCAGTACCATTGCATCAGCTGGGTCAAAAGGCCTTGGTAATACAGTAGCTTGTGTCCCGGTCCTGTTGGTAAACTTTATTTTGCTCCAGGCCTCACTCAACTGTCAGTAACTCAGCAAATGAGAGAGGGCAAAACACTTACATTGGTATATACTGTTTAAAAAATTCAAAGAGATGATTCTGCCTCTTTCTTAATAGGATGAAACAAGGAAGCTCCAAACACCTGAGCCCTTAGAAACTTTTCTAAAGAGACTCTTGAATTTTCATAGTGTTCACATCTCATTTTATAGCACAAGTTTGTCATATTTAGGCTTTTATGATACTTGTCATGAACTGATCCTCAGGTTTAGTTAATATAATGAATGATCTACAGAGTGTCAAGAGCATCAAGGTTCTCCACCCTCTAATATGGCTAAGGGGAGAAGAGTTACCATGGCCCTCTCCCTTCCAGGTGAAACAAACTGTTTATTGTGGTCCTTGATATTAATATGGAGAAAAAAGCACTTAATTGATAGATATGCATATCAGTTGTCAAGGACTGTGTTAATCTGCTTCGATAAATATACCACATCTGGAGCAGCAGCTGTAAAAGGAAATCACCTAATTGGATTTGTGATCCTCCATAGCCATTCTCTATAATCCACTTGCCGAACAGGGTTGTTAAATGACATTGTGATAGGAAGCATCATCCCTGCCACTCTGAAGCTTTTTGATGAGGGCACTAATCTCTGTAGTACCTCCATATGTAAAGTCTTGGCTCTGTTTACATGCTGATAGGAAATCAGGAACCAATAGGGGAAATTCTGGAACCAATGAGATGGTTTTGCATTGTTGAGTGTGTCTATCCAACAATACACAAATATTGTGTATTTAGAAACTGAAGAAGTAATCACGGGATGGTTAAATCCTTTGGGCCCACTGTGAGATAGACTCCAACCCCATTTAACTGCTGATCTCCATAAACTCTCACTAAGACCATTTGAATTCATCTCAACACATATTTTCCAAATCTCTACTATTCTGAATTAACATTTTTCTACTATTTAGTTCAAACTCAGCTCTTCCTGGTTAGAGTTTTAAATTTTCTTTCTAGAGTGTTCTGTACTATGTCTCTAGTTATGTGTCTAGCTATGGGTGATTGGGGTAATGGAGTGAGTCTAGGGGAGAATGAGAATCTTCTTATGAGGCACCTGCTTCAGGGGATCTTCCAGCAAGTTAGTATCCTTAATAGGGGCACAAGAGTTTCTTCTACTGGCACAGGATGCTCAGAAAATTAGGGGGTTTGCAGTTCTCAGATTCTACCCAAGTGCACCATTCCAATTCAAAGGGTCTCCCTTCATTCCAATTAAGGCTCTAACGTTCATATAAGAGACTTGGAAAGTGTATGGGTGCTACTTATTGTACTTTGCAAACTAGAAGTAAATTCTGAGTTTTTCAGAATTTCAGCTGCAGTCCTACTGATGGTGAAAGTTATAAGCCTTGAGCTTGAGTTTTAAGCCTTATCATTTAATTTGTGTCAGCTCTCTGATGCAATCAAAACTAACCAAATCTTCATCATGACCAAAGCTGAGATCACAGTTGGATGCTTAACTGACTGTGCCGCCCAGGTGCCCCTAAATAAACATTAAAAAATAAAAATAAAATAATAAAACAAAATATTGTGAAAATGAACCATGTCATGGGATATCAGTATTATATTTTCCACTGGTAATGAATGGTGATTTTGCTCAAGTTCATTCAGATTCTTATTTTTGATAATATTTTTTCCCAAGAGAAAAATAACAGTATCCACTCAGATAGCAAAAACATATGTATTAGGTATTTAAAGCAGAGAGAATTGAATAGAGGGAAACTTAAAATGTGTGAAAAGGACTGGAGGAGCAGAAGGAAGAAAAGATATCACCCTGAAATTAGTAAACTGCTACCACTTCTGAAATGGAACCCATTTTCACGCACTTCCTAGCATTTCTAAAGAGTGCTCTCCCTGTCAGAGCTAGAATCCAGGGAGAGCTGGCCTACTGGAGCAAGTACACAGCCTTCTGGTCTGCACTGTTCTTAAAACCAACAGCTACTAGGGCAATTGCCAATGCTTTCAGAGGCAGAGGCAGAATTATTCTTTCTTCCTCCTACTTTAAAATATTCTATTAGTGACTTCTTTTTGGCAGAATTTAATAAGAAGCCAGCTGCCAAAGAGTCTGGGAAAACAGTTGCAGAGACCCAGGGCCAGGAGTTTGAAGCAGAGGAGAGAAAAAAACAGGCATATAACTGGTAGATAATAGATAAATAGCCAAAGATAACTAGGTGGAAAGATGGATCCCAGGATGTTGGTGGCATTGAGGAGTTGCTTTAACAACCCTGAACTATTCTATTTCATAAAAAAGAAAATAAAATTCTGATTTGTTTAAACAACTATTTGTATTCTCTGCTGCATTCAGCTGATTACTACCCCTTCCTAACACAGAATTGGTAGGAGGAAGTAGGATGCTATCACATGGAATTAACTTAACAGGACCTTGTGATGTAGGACTTTTCTTTTGTAGGCTAGAAAACTGATGACTTTTGTTATGTGGTCGTAAAACATTTGGCCAATTTTTTGCCTGTTGTACCTTGAAACACAAGTCATGTTCCTATTAAGGCTGCAGTGTTAGGGGAAATAGCAGGAATTCTAGATATTTTTTTTGGTGTATGCTGATTATTTCTTGTCAGTTTCTGCAAGAATGCTTTGATAAACAAATATGAACTCAAACTGGAGTTCACCAGTCAGAAAGTTAATATGGAAAGAGTATGGCACTAAGAGAGATGTTCTATGATCCTGCTCACAATCTAGATTGAATGAGAGCCCCATAGTTTGGAATGTAATAGAGTTGAAAAAGTCATTTGTGGAGTTTTGTTTAGTTTTGTTGCAAAAAGAAGAGTTCTAAGCTGCACGTATAGTAATAGATGAGGCTTGATGCCCCAGGCCTTTCCCATGTACCTCCTTTAAATAAAGAGGTGACAGAATTTTGACCAAGACCCGCATTAAAAAATACATTTTATATTGCAACCCAGTACACTTATTCATGTACATAACTAAAACAAATATTTAATGAAACCATATGTGCACTTATTACCTGTGATGCTATCTGGTATTTTGTATTCTAAGCCATCCCATTCCATGCAGTTTATTCTCAAAGTTGCCGACCATGACCTTCTCAAATACCTTCATAATCCAGTAATGAAACATTTGAAACTAATGGTCTGCATCTTCACAAATCCTATTATACTTTCATTCATGAACCCCCTGTCTTCACTTTTCTCTTTGATTATGGCACATATCTTTCTAACCATCTCCTGGCATTCCTTTCTACTAGTACTTCATTCTTATCACCATAGTCATCACAGCTGGTTAAATCCAACTCTTCACTTATTCCACACCCACACTTTAGTAGATAAATATGACAGGAGAAAACCCGCAATTAGGCTAAATGATTTATCAAGCCTTTAGTGCTGCCCAGAAGCCTTCCTACATTTCTTCATCAATCCACTCCATCACTCATAATAGATGATTTCATATTTTCTCCTCTTTGCTGGACTTTCAGCACCTTTGCTCCCTATTTCAAGCTCAGTTGGTATAAATTCCTTGTTATTTCACTGAGAAAATGAAAGCAAGCAGAAGAGAATGTGAACACGCTTGCACTGCCAGACCGACTAACCCACCTGCATGCACTCTGCCTTTCCTTCTTTTATAAGGCATAATGTCAACACCTCCGCCCCAGCACTCAATCTCCTCTCCTCTTGCAATTGTCACTTTTCACCTGTACCACTGATTTTTACCTCTCTGCTGAATCATTCCAAAAGTTATATAATGCTCTGTAATCTATCCCACCCTAATAGAAAATTGCCTTGACCCCACATTCTACCTCAGCTACTACACATTCCCGTAGGTCCTGCTACAGCAAAACTCTAGTTACTATCTCAACTTCATCCTCTCCCATTTTTTTAAATCAACCACAAGAAGGCTTTTGTCACCACCAGCATCCCAAAAAGGCTTTATATTAATTTCACTATAGTTTCTTAGGCCTTATTTTCTTCAGTCTATGAAAAACCATTCATACGCACAATGACTGACTATTTGGCCTCCAAACTCCATTTTTTTTTGCCTTTTCATATCATTTCCTTTGTTTTGTTAGTCACCTCTCCTAATACTAACCTATCTCTTAGACTTCTAAACATTTGTGTGAATTAGGTCTTGGTCTCATATATCTCTTTTGCATATGTATTTTAGATTATTTCATTTAGTCACATGGATTTTATTTTGTTTTTAAGGTTATTTATTTATTTTGAGAGAGAAAGAGACAGCATGAGTGGGGCAGGACCAGAGAGAGAGAACCCCAAGCAGGCTCCATGCTGCCAGAGCAGAGCCAGGCACAGGGCTCAAACTCACCAAACTGTGAGATCATGACCTGAGCTGAAACCAAGAGTTAGATGCTCAACTCACTGAGCCACCTAGGTGCCCCATCATTTAGTCACATGGATTTTTAACAATATCACCTTGGTGATATTGAATATATATCTTGAACACAAATTTCTATCCCACACTTTGGTCTCAAATATATAAAACGGGCTAGTTGACATCTCCACTCCACTCTGCTCTATTAGAACTCTCAAACTTAACATGCCTTCAACTGAACTCTTTATTCATCTCAAAACTGCCTTTCCCCCAGTGTTTTCACTCTCACAAAAGGGAAATCACTTTCTTATAGTCATTGAGGCCCACATCATTGACTTCACTCTTCTATTGTCACATTGACTCACACTCTATATTGCACCTTTAAGCAAATCTCACATGCTCTTCTTTCTAAATATTTCCAGAATCTGATCAGTTATTATTTTTTAATGTTTATTTATTTTTGAGAGAGAGACAGACAGAGCATGAGTGGGGAAGAGGCAGAAAGAGACCAAGACACAGAATCCAAAGCAAGCTTCAGGCTCTGGGCCATCAGCACAGAGCCCAATGAGGGGCTCAAACCCATGCGCCCTGAGATCATAACCTGAGCCAAAGTTGGACACTCAACGAACTGAGCCACGCAGATGCCCCGATCAGTTATTTTTGATTCTGCTGCTACCACCTGTTTCAAGACACCATTTCTTGCCTTGAATACTGAAATACACAGACATGCACACGCCCGCACACACACACACACACGTATAATGTTTATATTAATACATAGATATATAAACATATGTGTATGTGTGTGCACGTGCTCGCGCCACTGTTTCCATGGTTTGATTTCTTTATTCCTTTGTTGAAACTGCTAGATATGGGTGAAAGAATAGACACACAAATCAATGGGATAGCATACAGATTTAAGAAATGGACCTACACAAGTATAGCCAACTGATTTTCTATAAAGGTGCTGAGGCAGATCAATAGAAAACAGAATCATTTCAACAAATGGTGCTGAAATAACTGGACATCCGTAAACAGCAATAATAATACCAAACACTAACCTCAGACCCCCAACTGATATAAAAATTAACTTAAAATGAATCACAGATCTAATGTAAATATAATGCTATAAAACCTTTAGAAGAAAACTTTTGTAACCTTGGATTAGGTGAAAAGGTCTTGGACATGACAACAAAAGTATGATCCATAAAGGAAACAGTGATATATTAAACTTTATCAGATTTCAAAATGTTGCTCTGCAGACACTGGAAGAGAATGAAAAAAATAAGCTACCACAGAGAGAAAATATTTACAAATCACATATTTTGACAAAGGATTTGTATCTAGAATACATAAGGCACTCTCAAAGCTTAAGAAAAAGGACCCCAAAAAACCCAACCTAACAACAACAACAAAAAAACCTCAGGCAAGTAGAAATGCCCTTTAAAGGGCCTTGCCAAAAGCTTAACTCTAAATTTTTTATTTTGATTTCTTTGGCTAGAACTGAATGGCATGCCCAAGTAGCTACAAGGGAACTGGGGAGAGGAGGATATTTTAATTAATCACCTTACCACCCTTAAGCTGCATAAAGCTAGTATTTCTCTGCTGCATAAAATTAGTGTTAAGTTCATACATAATAGGAGTGCCTTTGTCCCTTTATAAACACTTAAATAGAAAAATGATGCTGGAACCCACAAAGCTATTTTGTAACCTTGATACAAAGAACATGTAGCAAATGCCACATGTTAAGTCACATAAATAAGTTTGTACACATGGAAGGTGCTAACCACATAAGAGCTCAAGAATGATAGTGGTGTCCTTACTGTTATTATGGTTATTTGTTATTGTATTCCCAGTACCTAAAGAAATTCCTAAAATAAAGTTATTGTTCGATTCTTGTTGACTGTTTGAATGAATATTTTTTTGTCACGATGATGACTTTACTGTCTACGAGATTAATCTTTCTAGGAACGAGTCTTCTGGTTCTGATCTTGCAACTCCCTTGCTCACATGAGCCCCTGACACATAACAAGGTGGTTCTATTGCTATACCATTACCTTCACCACTGACCTTTATTGAGGGCTTTTTACATGGACACTAAGCAGTTCTAGATTCACTTTATTTAAATTTGGATTTTAGTGGTTACCAAATTATATGTATATATAATTTATTTATTTTAAATCCTGTCCATTAACTATTCACTGACTGTTGTTTTAATTCTTGAGGAGTTTTCAAAATCCTGTTTTTGGTGTATAGATAACAGTGATTATGTACACACAACTCCTGTGATGCTTTTATTTTTTTTAAGTTTTTTTCTGTGTTTTTATTTATTTCTGAGAGAGAGAGAGAGACAGCATGAGCAGGGGAGGGTCAGAGAGAGAGCAAGATACAGAACGTGAAGCAGGCTACAGGCTCTGAACTAGCTGTCAACACAGAGCCTGATGCAGGCTCGAAGCCACGAACCATGAGATCATGAACTGAACTGAAGTCAGCACTTAACCGACTGAACCACCCAGGCGCCCCTCCTGTGATACTTTTAATAATGAATGACATATCAGGCCACCTGGGTGGCTTAATCAGCTGAGCGTCCCACTTTGGCCTAGGTCATGATCTCACGGCTTATGAGTCCAAGCTCCACATTGGTTTCACTGCTGTCAGCCTGTCAGTGTGGAGTCTGCTTCAGATCCTCTGTCCCTCTTTCTGTCCCTCCCCTGCTTGTGCTCACCCAAAAATCAATATAAAAAATTTTATTTAAAAAAATATTAAGTATCTCTACATTTCTGTATACTTGTTTTCAAAATACTCTCTTGATAATATGATTTTTTTGAAAGGTAATTGTTTTTCCATTTATTACTTAAACATCAAATTGGTGATTTATCTTGAAGATTTGAGTACTTTTTTTCCCAAAAATATATGTCAGGCAATGTAAAACCAACAGGCATTTTCCTCACAGAAATAATAAAAAAATTTAGAACTCTTGCTGTTTTACTTTTGAAACACATAATTCATCTTTGAGTTCCGTAACTGTATCATACATTGCCGTTAAATTGCTAGCAAATTTCTTTGAAATACAAATGATTCTCCTAGTTATTCTCCAACTCATAAAAATATTTTGAAGATTCTGATGAGTTGAGAAATCTCTGAATTTTAAAATTAAACTCATCCATGATACCCTGGCCTCAACCTCACTGCTAACATACATTATTTGTAAAACATGCAATGAATGAATTTTACATATAGTGCTATCTCCATAGTGCTTGCCCTGAAATCCTTTTCTTGTTCCATCAAAGAAAGTGCTCCATAATGTTTACTCTTACACACTCCTTCACTCAAAATATGTGTTTATTAAATGTAGAAAACATCAGTAGTGGTCATCAGCATTCATTTCTTTTCTGTTTCTCGGGCACACAGGAAACTCTACTTCTCAGCATCTTGCCATAGTGAAGCCATCAGCTAATTCTGGCCAATAGATTGTAAGTGGAAGTGACCAGAGTCATTTCCTTCCCAAAGCAGTAAAAAGTCCATGCATGAAGATCCAGCCCATTCTTTACCTGCAACAGTGACCTGGCAGCCTTCTCTTGTGATGGAGCATAAAGATGGAAGCACTTTGGATCTCTAGGCTATCGCTAAGGAGATAGCTCCCTGGGGAGAAAAAAAGGCCAATAGATGCATAGAAGACATAGTGTGACCAAGAAATAAACTATTGATATATTAGGACATTGTAATTTTGAGTTAATTTGTTACCAAAATTATAGCACAACTTCTCATAAACATGTAAAAAAAATCCATTCTATGGTAAGACTATATAATCTCTGGTAACTTTTTCCCTTCTGTAGTTCATGAACATGCATTTATTTGTATAGTCATTAGTGAAAAAGAATCTTTTAAAAATGCCATGCGCTGAGAGATGTTTAAAAAAATACTTTTGTGCCCGTGTTGGGCTCTTGGGCTGACAGCCTCTGTTGGTCTCTGGGCTGGAGCCCGCTTCGGATTCTGTGTATCCCTCTCTCTGCCCCTCCCCCACTTCCACTCTGTCTCTCTCTCTCTCTTAAAAATAAATAAACATTAAAAAAAATACTTTTACTTTTATCCAGCTCTATAGTCATTATCCCACACTGAATAATTTATTTAAATAATATCTCTAAATCTACATCAGTCATGTATCCCTCCATGAATCTTCCAGTATGACTTGATGACAGAGGCAAACATTTTGGTTTATCACCATGTTATCTTACATGTCATTTCAGGCAACGTTACCATGGCAACGAAATACACATTTTCCTTTTTTTTTTTTTTAATGTTTTATTTATTTCTAGGAGAGAGAGAGAGAGAGAGAGAGAGACAGCGTGAGCAGGGGAGGGTCAGAGAGAGAGGGAGTCACAGACTCCGAAACAGGCTCCAGGCTCCGAGCTGGCAGTCAGCACAGAGCCTGATGTAGGGCTCGAACCCACGAACCACGAGATCATGACCTAAGCGAAAGTCGGACTCAACTGACTAAGCCACCCAGACGCCCCATACATTTTCCTTTTGATGTCTCTTTGTCTTTCAGTAATAGATGAGAAGATTTCAAAAGAAAGTTCTGAATATTTATCAAATTTACTGAAAATTTTAGTCAGACTGAGAATCTCATGAACTTAAATGGTAATACAGCAAAAGTTGTAGAAGTGTGTTTTCATGTTCTGCATGCTTGACACTTAAATATTATAAATTCTAGATGTTTTCAGGCAAACCGTGATAGTTTCATGTTAACATCTCAAGATTCCATATACACTTCAGATGAGGTCATCCTTGAGTCTTTTAATTTCAAGATGTTTTGCCTGATTTTTAGTCTGTTATTGGATTGTGATCATTTTAATCACAAAATGTGTGTGATAATGAATTTGTGTTTCTTTAATTATTATTAATAACTTCATATCATGGTCTCCTTGCAAGAACAATCTTTTCCCTTTTTTTAAATTTCAATTTTAGTTAACATACAGTGAAATACTTGTTTCAAGAGTAGAATTCAGTGATTCATCACTTACGTACAACACCAGTGCTCATCACAGCAAATGCCCTCCTTTGTACCCATCACCTATCAAGCCCATCTCCCACCCACCTCCCTCTCTCAACCCTCAGTTTGTTCTCTATCATTAAGAGACTCTTGTGGTTTGTTTCCCTCTCACAAGAATTGCTTTTAAAGCACTTGTGTTTTATGTGAGGTTTCATTCAGTTATAATTAGATAACATAACCCATAAATCTACATGACCAAGAGTATGTAAGTTTAAATACAAACAATACACTGAAATTGAACAAATGAATAAAAGTGCCATAAAAGCCTTCTGTGTTGATGAGACTCTCGTACCTTCTAAGAGGTACCTACATGGCAAAGAATGAAAGGTGACTCAACTGGCATTATTACAACCTCGTTTTTCCTCAACCCTTCAATTTCCTCTAATATAGACCAGGGAAGCAAGATAAATCAATGTCAATATCTTTCATTTTCTAGGGTGGCCATGTGACCCTGTTCTAGCCAGTGAGATTATCACAAAGTCCCTGCAGAAAGCATCCGTTCCAAGATAACACCTTGATGGAAGGATTTTCAGTTTTGGTCTTTCTTTTTCTTTCAGCTTGGAACATGAGAGCAATGCTTGAAGGAGCAGTAGTCATCTTGCCTGAAACTGAGAGGCTTCACATACCAACTAGTAAGTAAGAAAATGTGGACCAAGATGCAGAAATGACTGATTCCCAAACCAAAATGCTCCAACCCCTGTGGTATGCCATTCACCATACCTGGGATGAAATGAATTTCATGGGAGGGAGAGGATTTTAGATGAAAGGGAAAAAAAAATACAAAGCAATGGAGAGTTAATAAATGGTAAACTGGATAAGACAATAATATTTTAGGAGAATAAGGAATTTCCATAGCACAGAGCAGAAAAAGGAACTGATGTCTCCAGAAAGTAGGGTCTCTTGATGATCTTTAATATTAGTTATGATCACACATAAATCAACTTTGTAGAATTGATTTGAATTGCTGGTGAAGGTGTAATAAAAGTAGAGATTGTTCATTGCTCTTTGTACTACAACATTTGTTGGAAAGCAGTAAGGTAGGTAAAGAAGCGGGTTGTTAACATATTTTGACACTTTGGCAAACTTTTTCTACTTGTCTGAAAAGTAAAATTCCAAATGTCCTAGCATTAGATCCCTGAATAGGAGCCTGTTATATACATTGTTTTATTTTTGGATAAAGCTCATTTTGTTCTCATTTTTACCCACTTTGTACCAACAGTTTTTTCTTACACTAAACAAGATTAGTAAACATTTAACACTATAGTACTACCCATGAAAAATAATTAAAACTATTGGTCCTAATGTCACAGAATTTACATTTTCTATTTCACAAGTCTTGTGCTTCAGAGATATTCATGGGAATAGACTTAGTATTTTTGAAACTTTAATTATACTGGTTTGAATAAAACAGGGGTTAGTAGACAAAATTAGTGAGAAATAAAACTTGAAGGTCAGTTGGGGCCAGCCTGTGGTCTAATTGGTCTAACTAAAGAGGTCCTAGAGTTGAAGAGGACCATGAAGCTCAGGGTGGGGATTTGGTGATGTCAGTCTCTGGAATCAAAATGGAAAGATTAGTAGCTTATTCAACAAATATTTGTTGAAAATATACAGCTGTATCAGATATCTGCATTTTTTATATCAGGAATTAAGCTTAATTATCCCATACCTTATGGAGTGATTTTCAGATCATCCACAAGGTAATAAAATCTTGTTTTTAGTAAGTCTGCAGCCAACTCTTAAAAATCCCCTATACTTGAGCAGTGAAGACCAGAAACTGAAGCTCTGTCCTCCCAAATCAAATCTAAAATGAGGAGAAATAGGGTGAGCAAGGCTCTCTGTGGAAAATTCCGTCATTAGTTTCATGAAGCTGGATCTTGAGCACTGCTAATAGGAGCACCACTGCCGACCTGAATATTACGGCATACAGGTAGGTTTTTGAAAGGCATCCAAACTGAAAACCTGTTAGGAATTTGGAGCTGGGGGTTAGTATTTGTGTTATATTCTGACACACACACACAAACCTGGTCAGGGTGTGTTTTTCTGTTGCCTTTTCCTTTTTGTCAAATCCCTGGGTTCTGTGCCAGATGTCAAAGAGGAAAACAGAGGTGGGTGGAATAGGTGTTTCTGTAATCCCATTATGGCAATTTACACTAGTGGATCTACTTGGAGTGTAAGCTCCAGAAAATTTAAAGAATTCTTTTTCCCTTTGCTCTATCTAGAGGTTTCTCTACCTTGGCACTGTTAACATTTGGTAACAATTCTTTGTGGAGGGGACTGTGTGTGCATTGTAGGATGTTTACCAGCATCTCTGGCCTCCACTCACTTCCAGCAAGTAGCACTCCCCAGTCCTGTCAATCAACACTGTTCGCCAATACTGCCAAATGTCCCATAGGGACAAAATTGCCCTCCCCTCCACTCTGCTCAGTTGAGAACCATCGTTCTATTCAGAGATTCAATCTATGCTGAAATATTCCATATAACTCAGTGGTCCACAATATCAGGTAGAATGCAGGAGTCATGTAGAACAAGGGCTCAGAAAAGGCCACTCTATTTGACAGATAGGGAAGGAAGAGGCGTGATTCTGGCAGAGAGAGAGGAATATAGACTAACAGGGTTTGGAAGAAAGAGAGAGACATGATTTTTTTAAAGTAGAAATTGCTTTTCTGCAAGTTGGCATACAGGGAGACATGTAGGCTTATACTTGGCAGGGTTCAGTGCCTTACTGTAAGGTGTACTGAACAAATAGATGTGTGGGGTTTTTTGGGGTTTTTGTTTGTTTGTTTTTTGTTTCTTGAAGGACTTTTTCCCCCATTCAAGATAGAGACAGCTGAGCAGGTTTGGAGTCAGGAAAGAGTTAATGAAAACAAATTGAAGGCAGATAGATAAAAGGAGACAGAAGGTAGAAATGGGAAATCAGGGAGATAGAAAGTGTCCTGGGAGGAGGATAATGGTGATGAGGACAGAATAAAACAGCTGGGAGAATTTGGTATCCAGAACTAGGCTGTGTGACTTTAAATCCCAGGTCCATCGTTTATGAGATGTGTGATGTTGGAAATTTTTTTAAAATCTCATGACCTTTGTTTTCTCATGTGCAGAATGGAGATCATGATGATTTCCATCCTTAAAGGTTGCCAAGCTGTGAAGCACAGGACCTGTACTAACTAGATATAGCTGCAAATAGTACAGTAGGGCTCTCAGGAGCATACAGTCCCCATGTGAGATGGCTTCTGCAGTGGCTAGGAGGGTCTTTTGCAGTCCAGGTGGAGTGAGAGTTGACAGAAGATGGAGGCCTGGCCCAGCAGACACAATTCAAAGAAAGGAGAGGAGAAGATCAAAAGGCTTAATCATACCATAGACCCAGACGGAGCCACTAATTGGCAGCTCTCTTAATGAGTAATTGGACATGGGTGAATGCAGAAGAGAAATGCAGTAGCTAATTTGCCTGAAGTCTTGGCAAGCAAGAGAGATGACAGGTAGGGAGCATAGAAAGTGTGGGAATTGGGTCACTATGGCCATGATCTTAGCAGGAGAGCAAGGAGGAATGTTGCATGAATCTGTGATCTAGGTGATGTCCATATGGCCAACACATTTGTTGTCTTTGGGGGTGGGGCTTTGTGCTGTAATCCCAGTCTTTAAAATAGCATCTTTCCCATGTAAATGCTCAATAAATATCTACTGAGTCAACAGAAAAATTGAAGAATAAGTGAGGGAACACATAGCCTTTTTTTGATGTGAAGTCACCTTCTTTCAACCCTTTTAAATTGGTATAGCAATTAAATTTTAACTTTTTATGGCCATTTACAAATTGTGTTGGTCAATTTTATGTATTGACTCAGCTGTGCATATACTTGGTCAAAGATTATTCTAGGTGTCTGCAAGGATGTTTTTGGGTGAGATTATCATTTGAATTGGTTGACTAAGTGAACCTCATTGTTCATTAAGATTGTCCTCATTAATGTGAGTGACTCTCTTCCACTCAATTGACGGCCTGAATAGAACAAACAGGTTGACCGTCCTGTGAGCAAAAAAGGAACTATAAAGTAAGAAAAGAGATGTAGGCAAGCACCAGATGTTCAGGGCCATAAAATCCATGACAGAGTGGGGTTTATTCTCAGTACAATTAGGAAGACACAGGAGAGGAATTATTTGGGCTGTTTTTGAAAGAACTTTCTATGGCCATAACACTTGAATTGCTGTTTTACATGCCTTATTTCAGTTAGTCTTCATGTTCATACTTTGGAGCAGTGATTATTACTTTCCCCACTTCACAGATGAGGAAAATGAAACGCAGAAGGTGAATGCACAACTACTGGCTACAAAGTAACAATTATTGTACATCAGTGTAAATAGTGGGTGTTTCTACTATCTACTGTTGATGCAATGATTATGATTAAGTCAAGTTCAGACATGATCAACAATACTTCTCTGAACCATTACATTGAATGAATTCTATAGATTTGCTTTACAGAGCAAATCTCTTTCTTATAATCTCATTTAAGAATATTTTCTTGTTCTCCTTTCAAGAATTATTTGAAAAGTGAATCTTGATTAGGAATTTGAGTTAATACTAATACTGAATCAATGCTGGCTGTGAAGGTAATGATAAACATCCAACTTCTATATTGTTTCTAGGAATTTTTATTTGTGTATGTAATGGAGCATACAGGAGCTTACATATTGTCTTAGGTATAGCAGATACTTAATTACTGCAAACAATGCCCTTAATCTGATGTGTTTCTCATACTTACTTATGTCAAAAGGCAATAAAAATACCATATGTCTTACAATTACAATACAAATAATGTTTGTAATAGCATTTGCAATTTGATGACTTTAATAATGATTTAGTCTTTTTTTTGTTCCAGTGTAGTGAATCTATTACAAATCTTATTCGTGTTGATACTTCACTGTTAAAAGCTTACAGTATTCTCATTATTGGAGTGGGGGAAAAGCATTTGGAGGGAAAATCAGCAAATTGGCAAGTAAAATCTCACCAGTGGGGTTAAGTTATGAGACCTAATATCTGCAACCTCTTTAGCTCAGATATTTTAACTATTCAGTGAATAATTATAACTCCTTTCTCATGATACTCTTACACTTTTGCTGTTGTGATCTGCTTCACTTTCATTTCTTAGCTAAACTAGTTTTCTGTGGGCTCAACTTAGACACTTTTCCATCTCAAAATACAATTTTGAAATTTGACAAACAAGACAATAGAAACTTGAAATATAATGAAATGAGCCGCCTGTGATTTCTCAGAAAGAGAATGACTATTTTGTGTGGAAAACATCTCTCTCTGAGTCCCCTGAATCATCGAGCTTGGCTACATCCCAAGTTTTTCTTTCAGAAAAAAAAAAGGAAGAAAGGAAAAACTTGGGATGACTAGCTAAGCAAAAACACAGGCTGTTTAAAGAATAAAGAAGCACAAAGGATATTTCAGGAAGGGCAGTCAGCTGGAAGTTTGGAGTCCTAAACTATCAGTTTGTTGGATAAGAAAGTTGTAGCAATTTAAACTTCACAAGATAAAATAAAATTAAACTAATCTTCCTCTGCCTCTGTGTGTGTGTGTGTGTGTGTGTGTGTATGTATGCCTGCTCACACTCATTGTGCATTTTACTCTTATTTTAAAGAAATTTTCCAAGATGCTCATATTTGATCAGATACCTTCGAGACCCACAGCGAATCTGTGAGAAAAAAACAAACAAACCACTAAGCATATTAAAATGTGTAAACATTTCCTCTTACTGATATTATTAGCTCTCATGTTTGCTCCTCATTCAGTTTAATATATTTCTTTTCTCGATTCTGCATTTTACCTCAGGCTGGGCAGAATGCCTCTGAGGTGAAGACAGCTAAACTCCTCAGATTCCCAGGTCACCCCAGTGAAGTAATGCTTTTATTTCTTGTGCAAGCTTTAAAAAATCTGCTTGTTAAGCCTAAGAGATCAGAATATTGTCCTTAAAAAGCCCTGAAATAGGGCTCCCTACATCACCTGTGTTCTGCTGATCTCCCTTGGAGAAAAAAAAAAGAACACATCAAATGCCTTTTTTTTTTTTTTCCAAATCAAGCAAAATAGGGTTAAGGAAAAAATAGTGACTGCTGTTCTGACCAGAACTTGAAGACTTTCTTTGGCTCCCTTATTCCACCCATGTTGTAGCTATTGTAGAAATTAAAATATCTATATATTTGGGATCAGTTTTAGAGGAAAGAAGTGTCTAATTATAGTTTCCTTGCCACTAAACAGTAAGATATAAGTCCCATAGCTTCACGTATCAAATAATGGTACAAAAACATTATAAACTGAATCAAAACAGTTGTTCTAACTAGTCAGAGAAGTTTACTTTGAAAGGCCAGATTAATAAATATATTGCTTATTTTCAAGGTGGAATTAAGAGTTACAACCGTCATTTCCCTATTTTCCTTACACACTGGACATTTAACATCACTGTTTACTAACAGACCTTTTTAAAACCATTTAATGCATTGATAGATTGTTAACATATTTTATGTGTTTGAAAATTACTTAATATATCTTTGCAGGGCCCTGACATTACTTGTGCCCAGCACCTGCTAATAGTTTCTTTGAAACCTAATGGAGCAGAAAGATGGAATTCAATTACATAGAAATATAATGAAGAGAGAAGAAAGGGAAAAATGTACTTATAGGAAAAACATTTGATGGTCTTATCATTTTGACATGTATTTTAGGGTTTTTTTAATTATTAGTGTCTTGGTCATTATATTAAGTTATGTAATCTTTACTTATTCTTGGCCTCCAAAAAGCTTTTACATGTGACTAAATATAGCTTAGAACTGTAGTCTCATGATTCATGTTGCAATCTAATCAGGACCCACATTGGATGACCAAGTAAAAAACCTGCAGGCAATGAGAGGGGACACAAAGAGATATGAGGACCAAATTGCCTTGGGCTCCTGAATGGCCAGCAAAGCTTTGCACAATTTCTTTCTCCATTAATGAATCTTGATGGATCCCTGGCATGGAAAATAAGAATTCTTATTCTGGAAGTATCTATTGTCCACTAGTAACTTGTTTCTCTATGATAAATGTCTCACTTTGAAAGGAAACTACCTAGGCAGCTTCCAAAATCTTCTGTTCATCAATGTATTCACTAGCAAAACTCTTGTTTATTGATAAAGCGCAAATATTGATTGAACTTAACAATTCAAATTGTTTTCAGTGAATCAAATAAACTTAGAGACTTTCTTATGAATAAGAAGCATCTCACATGGAAATGAGAGTTATATTTAGGTGGGCTTTAAACTTTTTGAAGTAATTTACATTTTATTCAACTTGATTCTTACATTAGTCAGAACAAGATAGCTTTTGTTGTAATGACAAACCACTCTAGAATATCACTGACTGAAAACAACAAAGGCATATTTGTTGCTCATGCTATTTGTTTATCATGAGTCATCTGGAGGGGGAGTCTTGCTCTATATCATTCACATTCAGGATCCCAGGCTAAGGGAGCTCTATCTCTGTGCCTCCCTGACTGCAAAAATGGAGAAAAGGGGTCATGGTGAATGATGTGCTGACTTAAAGTATCTGCTAGAAAGTGACTCTGCTAATAAGATAGGGACCAAAGCAAGTCATGTGATCCCTCCTAACTTCAAAACAAGGGAGAAAGTTTAATCTGGCTCTGTATCTAGAAAGAATAAGTTGAAAGCTTAGAGGAAACCAATGGCTACCATATCCCTCTTTACAGCTTTATGGGAAAATACACCGAGTAAGGCAAGCAATGGAAACCAAGCCAATTTTCTAAAGATGAAATTTAAAGAATGGGTAGTCACTTACATGTGGCAAATCTCTTTCTTTTTGTTCATAACTATCTTTCCCACATCATTTTCATTCTTCACTTCTTTAGGCTAATTAATGCCTTGCTTAAAAGGACAATAACTTTCTACCATCAGGAGATGATGGGAGGGTGCTCTTCAAGATGGACATGAAACACATTCATGACATGAGGATCAAACAATTAAGTAGGGTACCTCCAGGCTGACTGTGCCAGCAGAGGTTTTTGGATTGTAGGGTGGAATGTGGTCGGGTCAGGAGGATAGGGCTTCGGAGGCCCCTTTTTACTGAAAGGCAGGACGATCTGCATATATTTCCTGGGATAAGACCTCTGTAGACATTTTTTAAAATAATACACTGTGAGGGAGATAAGTTACACATCCATCCCTTAAGCTGTAATATTTCTTAGAACTGTTTAAAAAACAAAATAAGAATTAAATAGATGATGCATTTAAACTGTGAGTTTTATGAAAATCCAATGAAAGACTGAGAATTTCCTTGAAATTGCTATGCTAACCCCAACCAAGCAATTGACCATTCTAGTGAAGGTCAATTTGGAGCACTGAAATTCAAAATTATAACCAATGAAGAAGAACTGAGAGATGAGATTTGAAGATATATGTCTCCTAAGCACACTTAGACAGAAGGAAGTGGAAGTTGATACCAAAATCATGCTGTGATTTTGCTTTATACATTTGCTTTATATATTTTTGCATATATATTTTTATATATTTGCTTTATACATGTTTTCTTATGTTAACAAAGTTCTTTGGTGTCTTTGATCATGAAACATTTTTGTTTTTTTTTCTAATTTTTTAAAAATTTATTTGAGAGAAATAAAGACACAGTGTGAGCTGGGGAGGTACAGAGAGGGGGAGACACAATCTGAAGCAGGCTGCAGGCTCCACAGAGCCGTGTGAGGGGTTTGAACTCATGAACTGTGAGATCATAACCTGAGCTGAAGTTGGGTGCTTAACCAACTGGGCCACCCAAGCACCCAATCATGAAACTTTTTTGAATTGAGACTTCAAGAAATCTCATTTCTGATCTTTTTCTGTTAGTGTTCTAATAAAATACTAGCATGTTATCTATAGTTTCTTTTTTATTTTAAAGTTATTTATTTAGAGAGAATGAGCAGGGGAGAGGCAAAGAGGGGGGCACAGAGGAGCTGAAGTGGGCTCTGGGCTAAGAGCAGAGAGCCCAGTTTGGAGCTCAGACTCAACAACTGAGAGATCATGACTTGAGCTGAAGTCAGATGCTTAACCAACTGAGCCACCCAGGTGTCCCTCAATCCATAGTTTCTATTCATTCGCTTAAAAGCTCAAAAGCTCCAATGGAAAGATACAAGTGTCTTTAAGAAAGTTATCTGTTGTAGTGATAATTTTCTTTGTCTATACTAAGAAGTGCTAAAAAATATAATTTTATAATTGAAAAATTTTGTTCAAGCTTTTCATGAATAGCTGGCTTTGGGCTGATTTTTAAATTTAGGATATTTCAAATGATTGAAATTTTAAATTGCTAGAAACTTTAAAAAGTTATATTGAAGTTTTATACTAATGGCAGTATTTGTTTCTAAAAGATATGATAACAAAATGAGTGTCTTAGTCATTAAGCTTTTATCTTGATTTCCAGTTTCTAAATTTGCAAAGCATTTCATGATAAAGTTTAAAAAGAAATTGTCTTACATTATTGTTTTGCTATTTAAGCTGCATTTTTATTATAAAAAAAGACTATTTACTATCTTATAAAGTATTTCATAAAAGTCAGAATATATTAAAAAGATCCACTGCTGAAATATACTTGGTACCTTTTTACAAGAGTGATAGCTTTATTCCAAATTTCTGGATAAAAATCGAGAGTTGCTTTACTTCATTTACCCTTTTGGCACACTGGCCATTGAAGTCAAAAGTTCACTGGGATTGGGTGCCTGAGTGGCTAGGTTGGTGTGTCTGGCTCTTGCCTACAGCTCAGGTCATGATCTCACGGTTTGTGTGTTCAAGCCCCATGTTGGGCTCTGTACTGACAGTGCTGAGTGAGACTCCCTCTCTCCCTCTCTTTCTGCCCCTCCCCAGGAAGCGTGATCTCTCTCTCTCAAACTAAATACATAAAGTTAAAAAAAAAAAAAGTCCGCCAGGATTTAAGTTCTGGCCTTGCTACTTACTAGCCATTACGACTAAGCCTAGCCATTCACCAACTCAATTTTAACATGCATAACAACAACAACAACAATAATAATACCATCTGCCCTGCCTTAACTTATTTTTGTGTCATGAAGATTAAACAAGATTAAAATCATAAAAACCTGACAACTCTGAAGTGTTATAGGAGCTTAAACTATTAATATCACTATTTAATTATTAGATATGTTTTCCTATCCTTTAATTAACTTTAATTATAATAAGAATTAGAAATATTACTAAAGTATTTTCTTTTGTGGCAGTTTAAAACCTTACAGGTTACAAGTGTCTTACATTCTATGGAGATTATTTGCTATCTCATTTCTACTATGTGTTCTCACTGAGTTTATAAGACATAATTTGTAAAGACATAGTTTAGAAATACAGAAAACAGAGGTTGATGGGGGTTACAGGGGAAAGGGGAAAATGGGTGATGGGCATTGAGGAGGTCACTTGTTGGGATGAGTGCTGGGTGTTGTATGTAAGCGATGAATCATGGGAATCTACCCCCAAAACCAAGAATACACTGTATACACTGTATGTTAGCCAACTTGACAATAAATTATTAAAAATAAATAAATAGGGGAGCCTCAGTGGCTCAGTTGATTAAGCATCTGACTTGGGCTCAGGTCATGATCTCACAGTTTGTGAGTTTGAGCCCTGCGTTGGGCTCTGTGCTGACAGCTCAGAGCCTGGAGCCTGCTTCGGATTCTGTGTCTCCCCCTCTCTGCTCCTCCCATGCTCATGCTCTCTCTCTGTCTCTCAATAATAAAAACGTTAAAAAAAATTTATAAGTAAATAAATAATACTAAAGTCGGGTCTCTAAAAAAAAGAATACTGTTCCCTCTGTTACAGGAAAACAATATTAAATTTCTTATTTCATGTGCAGTTTAGCACTTAAAAATATGCATATCTGGGTAACAATCTCTCCTCCTTTTGAGAGTAAAATTTCTTTCTTTTTGTTTTGAGTTTTTCACACAATGCTAAAATTTATTTCTTTATATGGACCTGGAGAAATAGTGAGACAGCTGGCAGAGGATATAGAAGGTGTATTTAAATTAAAATGAGGACAGACAGGTGACTAGTAGGGTGGATTCACTTCACTCTTCACCAGGATATCCATGTGTGATTGAGTTCTTCCCAGACTCTTAAGGAAAAAAAAAAAATCTAATTCTGGAAGGAAATGTCATTGAATCCAAACAGATAATAGATATGAAAAATTTTTCTCAGAGATTAAAACAGTAAGTTTAATATAAACAAAGAATTTCTGGGGCACCTGGGTGGCTTAGTCGGTTAAGCGTCCGACTTTCGCTTAGGTCATGATCTCACGGTTCGTGGGTTCGGGCCCCATGTCGGGCTCTGTGCTGACTGCCAGCTCAGAGCCTGGAGCCTGTTTCAGTCTGTGACTCCCTTTCTCTCTCTGACCCTCCCCTGCTCACGCTGTCTCTCTCTCTCTCCTAGAAATAAATAAAACATTAAAAAATTTAAAAAAAAATTTTTTTGCAGATAGGTTTTTAAAAATCCAAATCTCAAAACTATATAAAGTACTAAATGAATTGATAGGGAGATCTATTTAAATTAAAAAGATAGTAGACTTTCTTCATATACCTTGTTATTGGATTAATAGACTCTGCCACTTAACATGAAATGTCCCCTGGATAAGGACAGGGTCCTACCAAATGTGGGTTGCCTTCCTTCTTTCTTTTTCTATAAAATAACTAAAATTTCTCCTATAGTTTCTTGCCTGTGGGGAATGTTTCCTACTTCACAAAAGCAACAAAACTATCATGATATTCTTTATGTATGGTGCAATGAGATTAAATTAAGGGTATTTGGTTTCTAATATCACCAAAAATGTTATGCTTCACATTTTAAAGGAAAAACAGACTACAATTTACAAACACCCTTTCTGCATTTCCTGAAAATCTTACATGGACATTCCAGTAATAAGACAGTTACCACATGCGTACTTGTCAAAAATTACTGAAAGATGGAAAATAGAAGCTGTGTTTTCACTAATGCATGGGGACTGTAAAAGAACCAAACTCTATGTGGACAGGACTTTCAGAGAAAACAGTTTGAAGACTTAAAGAAAGATGAGGCCTATTCTCACACTGAAACTATGAATATATTTAGTATCAAGCAGGCTTAAAAGCAGAGTCAATCTCCCCTCCTACATACTCAGGGAAGCTGTAGTCAGTTTCCTCCACATTCTTCCTCAGTGTTTCCATTGGAAACTTTCTTTTTCCCCATCTCCAGTTTAGACCTCTAGATATCCAGGGTCAGGCCTTTCCTGTTTCTGTCTTTATTCATGCTGTTTCCTTCATCCAGAACTCCTGGCGTGTCTGGTCAGATCCTACCTAATTTCCTTTAAGATGTACTTAAAAAGCATGCTGGCCTGCCGCATCACTTACCTATGTACACCATGCACCCCCTCACTCAGGCAGTAGATAACCTCTCTGTTATCCTGGGCTAATGACTTTTCTGGAACATTCAGTACAGTACATTTTGACTTCACTGGTATGAAATCATGTATTCCCCCCCAACCCCCTGCCACTGGTCAGCCTTCTCCACCCTCTGTTCCTGAACTAGAGACTATTTCTTTCATAGACTGCCTCCCCCCATCAAGTTACAATTACCTGAAACCTTAATTGAGATTCCCACTATTCTTTTAGCAAATATGTATTAAAGTGTATTAGCTGCAAAATCTTATTTGATTAACTCTCTTGGAAGAGACAGTCAACCAAGTGTTTTGCACAAAGCGAGTTCTGTTAAGTGTTTTAGTGTCATTCAATAAGTAAAGATTATTTGGGGAATTTTCTCCCGCCCTCTCATAATAGTTCCAGAGTAGCTTGTCAATGGCTCCTATTGCTTTGCTGATTTGGCTCTGGGGATAAAACCCAGCAGAGTTGTTTTAATGGAAGAATAGAGTTTGAGGAATGGGATGGCCAAAATATGAGTTGGATCACAGGAAGCAGGAGGTGTTAGGAGAAAGCAATGAAAGAACAAGGTCCCCAAATGATGGATTGTACAGGAAGGGTAAGGGAGTGGTCAGGAGATGCTGCCAAATGAATTGGTAAGGGGAGTTGGGGAAGAATAGAAAAGTCTTTGCATGTAATTCTGTATTGTTTCACATTTTGACTAGAATTAACTCTGGTTCTAACAAGGAGGTTTAAGAGGAGAGAGACGTCATGAATGATTGATATTCAGAGAGTTTTCATCCATCACCTAGGACACATCATGGACAGATGTACAGGCTATATCCATAGAGGTTCTAATTCAAGTGTGAAGGGTGGGCCCAAGGAATCCACACTTTTAATAAGTGTCCCGAGAGACTCATAAGTGGCCTAAGGGCCATCCTTTGGGAAACACTGGTAGAAACCATAAGGTTCACTGTCAAAATATGGCTAAGATGCCAGCATCACCTAGTTACTTTGCAGCTTAGCCTGTCCATGAATCTGGTGTTTGAGTAGGAGGAGAATAGCTGGCTAGCTGCATGCACAGATTGCTCCCTATTCTTGTAGCCACCAGAGGTCCAATTTAAGAGAGAGGAAAGAAGTATTATTTTGACATATTGAAGTCTCGGGGCCCCACATCTGTTCCATTTAGCACTACATGTTTTCAGCTGAGTAAGATGCAGTTTTTCTTTCATGTATTTTAAGTTGCTTCAAGTCCAACATCATGCATAGTTGTCAGAAACAAAGCCTCTATAGATGTCCCAATGATAATTCATAAAACTCTTTACAAAAGCCAAACATGCAAATACAAACACAATTCTTTAGCTTTTCAACTTTCAAACTATATTCAAAGAGCACAGTTAGGTCTCTGTATAGTAACTGTCTCACGAAAAATGGTCAGTAAATGCTTCCCATAGATAATTTATTTTAGTATATTGATTTTTTTTTCCTCCTAAAAAGCTGTACTGAAACAACAGCCATTAAGGCTTATAGAGCTTTGCAACATCTGGTTATAATTGTAGACAATTGCTCCATTCCTTATTCTTGAAGCTGCGTAAAATACCACTGAGAACACCTTCATTAGCCTCCTACTATTCCCCTTTCAGATGGCACCTGGGGAAAGGCATGCAAAAGAGATAAAGAAATATCTAAAGGCAAAGCAATAGTTATTGTCCATAAATTACTTGTGTCATTTATTCACACAGTCTGCTCCCTGGTGTTGTGTTCAAAGAACATTTTGCTTCTGTATTCATTTCTTAGGATGGCTGTGCCCAATGTATTTAGTGATTTAAATACAGCCATTTTTAAATTAGAGACATACTAGCATATAGTTTTCCACTTAAACAATTCTGCATAAGTAAAATTCATCCATAGTTAATAGTCAGTTTTGTTAGCAGAAATAAGCAGGAACTGACTAATCAATTGAAGCTAAAGGATTTTAACAAAAAGATTGAAGTAACTCAAGAAACTCCTCAGGAAGCTAGAGTATGAGGCATGGAAAATGAACAGGAACAAGGAAATATCAGGTGGGTCCCAGGAACTGTTATATGAAGATACTGCTTCTCTGCCTGGAGAAGAAACAGACATGGCTGCTACTACCAACCTGGGAAATGGGTGTAGCTGTGGCACAAATGGATGCATCCCACTGTGTCGGATTTTTGTGTCACTCCAAATTTGAAGCACCAGGAGGACTTGTGTCTTGTTGGCCAAGCCTAGATGTCATTCATGAGAGAAGCCTGAATCTGAATTAGCTGGGCTTCCTGGAGCCTTAGTAGGAGTCAGGGCCTGCCTCCCACCAAGATACATATTGGAAACAGAGGAAGGGGATTCAGATGCTGATGCTGGGTAGTCAAAAAAACTTTTGTGTCCTCTACATTTAGTGGTAAGACTCACATGAAGTTTGAGTTACATTTCCTTCAGAGGCTTTTGGCTCAAAATGGCTAATTTTTAACATGGGCTATCCCACATCTGAAAAAGTAAAATTAATACTGAGTCCATACTTTGAGGGAGATAAGCTGGTAGACATTCTTCTGAGAATCAGATATTCATGCCTGGAAATATTTAATAAATATACAAATATATAACTGAATAACATTAAATTAAAATGAATGTTTCCATCATTCTTCCATCCAATCTGTCAATAAGCATTTATTTAGTGTTTCCTTTAGACCAGGCACTTTGATAGGTACTGGAAACTCAGAGGTCAATGTAACTATGTTCTTGTTCTCAGTGAACTTAAAGTAGAAGATGATGTATGTGTAAACAGACAATGCAATAGTGTAGACTGGATGCTACACTATTGTAGTAGGGGAATTCATGTATACAGCACAGTGGAGGTACAAATAAGTGAGAGCCCAAATCTATCTAAGCATAAAGAAAGAATTCAGGTAAAAAAAAATAATAAATGAAACAAGTCTTAGAAAATGAAGATGTGTTCTCCTAGAAAAGTAGAATGGATGCCCAGGGAAAAGAAAAGTGGAAGTAGTTGCATAGTATTTGGAAATGGGTGAAAGTGTGTATGTGGGTGGTGAGGGGAGGTAAGAGCAGGGAGTAGCAAAATCATGAAATAAAACTGGAAAAGTAGAGTCAGAATACAGAGACTTCCCAAATAGGGAATTTGAATTTATCATATATGTAATAAAGAACCATTAAGAGTTTTTAATCAGAAGAATACATTATTTTGCTTTTGTGCTTTATGTTTTAGGGAATATTTTATAAAGGTTATTCTGATATGAAGAATGCATTGGAGAATGCAAAGTGAGACAGGGAGATCTGATAGAGTTTGGTACTATCCCAGGAAAAAGAAGAAGAGAGCCAAAGCTAGTGAAATTGAATTATTAACGGAAAATGGGAGGATTTGAGAAATGAAAAAGAATAAAGAATTGGCAGGGCTTTACCACTCACTGCACATAGGGAGTTAGGGGTGGGGAGGAGGAGGATGCTGGGCTGATAGCCAGGCTTTGACACAGGCGTGCCAGTGGAAAAATAGTAGAAGATTTGGTGGGGAAAGAATGGGGATCCAATAAATTTTATGTGTACAGATTTGCAGCGCAAGAGAGATATTTTAGTTAGAAGGATCACTGTTAATCACCAGGATGGAGGAATGTGATCACTCTGGGAGAAGATGTTCATTAAAGACAGAAGAAGACAAGATAAAGAGCAGAGAAGCCACACCACATCAACATTTGAAGAGGTGACAGAAAAAGAGGAATCTGCAGTAGGAACAGAAGAGGAATGACCAGAGAAGTTAGAGGAACCAGGGTACAATGGTAACACAGAACAGGAAGGTAGAGAGAAATTGAAGAAAAATGGCATGGTCAATACAATATTAAATTAAATTTTCTTTTATTGCCTATAAGGCTCTCAATAGAAGAAATAGTGCCTTTTTAAATCCCAAACTACCCAACATCTCATAAAATACCTGGTACATGGTAAATACTCAGAAGTCGTCTTTGGATTGAAATATAAAACACAGTTTCTGCCAGAGAAGGAGCTGGGAATATAATACCATCCAATAGAATTCCTAAGGGGAGTCTACATATCAGTGAGTTCATAAGAATACCCTGAGCTGAGACAGTCCATATTTCTACCATCCAATAAATGAGAACTATTGTCAGCTGACAGTACAATCAGGAAGTGATTCATCTAGCCTAAAGGAGGATTTCTTATCTCCCAATTAGAAAAGAAAATAAACTCAGAGAAAACAAAAGGGTGGAACAGAGAAGCAACTGGCCAAAGACCTCATAGCGTTCAGATTCCAGTGAGACACATGTAGAATGCCCATTATCAGAGTAAGTGATCAGTGGCTGGAATGTAATCAGTGGCAGGTATTTTACAGAGTGTCTGACAGGGACCTGAAGCTTCACTGGTACAATGGCTGATTAAAGGTGTAAAAGTGAGCTTGGAGTATTTACTCCTGATGTGTCAGGAAAACCTAGCAAGGGCCCTGATAAAATGACTAAACATCCCAGAGAGGATTTATGTGTGACAAGTACGCCATGGAACAATGCTCAGTGAGGATCTATATGATTTATATAATGTAAGAGGAAGGGAAGCTAGACACTGCCAGAGCAGAGGAGGCTCTCAGGTAAAGAGTTTCACTAATTCCATAATTGGGAAATTAGCTTGCTTCTCTAATGAGGAAGGAAACTAATGTGAGAAATCTACTGTGGAAAATATATTATTTATACTACTTAATTTTGCTTGTGCTAAATGAATAGTGGAATGCAGAATCTTCTCGATCTGTAACATAGGTTCATTTTGTTGACATACTTTTGGTTGTGAATCCTCCCAGTGTACAGAGTAAGGATATGATACAGAAATATAGATACAGGAGAGAGAGATACATATATAAATATTAATATATTATAGGTGTCAATATAGATACAGATATAGATATGGCTATGAATATGCATAGAGATACATGTTTGAACTAGGGAGTTACCTCTTGAATATTGCAGAAGGGATTCAGGTGCCTAGGGGCACTTAAAAACGGGTACATGGTACTGTCAAAATGTTTACTTCACATTATGAATATTTACAAATAAAATGACCTGATTCTTGAGATTTATTCTGAAATATTATGGGGAAGAAAATAGGTGAGGCATAGATGAAACAAAACTGGCTAGCTATGAATTGATCATTTTTGAAGCCAAGTGATGGATATGTAGATGCTGATTTTACTAAATTGTCTATTTTTGCATTCATTGAAATGTGTTTCTACAATTAAAAGTTGTTGAAAAGTGAAACTTTATATCTGCCTTAGAGCACTGTATGTTAAAACAGCATTGAATTAGGCACTAAACTACATGGTAGAAATTATTAAGTCAGAGAGGATGGGACTGGAGGCAGGATGTTGAAGAGTGAGCACACTTTGGATAGGCAGAGGAGTTGGGAGGGCATTTAGGCAATAAGGAAAAGAGGAAAGCAAGTGAAAGCAATAAGGAAAAGAGGAGACCTATCGTTAAACGATTTATAATAGTAACAGATGAGTGATAAAGTATTGGATTAGGGACATTATTCTGAATTGTGAAAGTCTTTGAGTGCTAAAAGTTCAATATCATATTTGCATAGTAAGAAATAGGCACCCACTGATGGTTTTTGAGAAGAGGAATAATTTGAAGACACTTATTTTAAAGAAGATTAAACTGTTACAAGGAAATGAGTAGATAGACTACTAACAGGAAGTCCTGCTTAAGAGCTGGTCAGTAGCCCCTGAGATGATGTTGTGAAGACTAAACTGGTGTGGAGGTTAGAAAGGAAGGGGTGGATCAGAGGGAATATTTGAAGCAGGAATTCCTAGGTATGGTCATAGACCCAAGGTAAGGAGAACATTAAAATAAGTAAATTAATTTTTATATAGAATAAGACAGTTTTGGCAAGAACTGGGGAGTTGATATAAGGTTTTAAAAGATGACATATTCAGATATTTTTTAAAGAATACACCTCCATTTAATTTTTCCAAAGTGATGTTTTAGAAAGCCTGATTTTCCCTCTCACTCCATCTTTCTTCAAATAGAGAGCATCTATAATTGATATTCAGAATGCATACTGTATGTAGGCAGGTATTCTGAATAATACAAAAGTAATATGCAAGGACAGGGCGTCTCTTTTAAAAGTTAAACTTTTCCTGTGTAGACAAGAAAAAAATCAAATGTACATTGTAACACACCCACACAAGAAGTCAGTAGTCATAAATCCCCATTCTATACTCATTACATGAGAATGTAAAGAACATCTCAGTTGTCACTTACTGCATCTGTACATCTACCTGAGTTTATTACAATTGAGCATAAAAAGCAGGAGGCTGGACTAAAAACCAGCATTAAAATACCCAAGTGAATTCAGTTTGGTATTTACAGAACTGAGTATATTTTATTCTAATAAGAAGCAACTTAATGCAATTCAGAGTCTGAACAAACACAATCCTACACAGAGGATAAAGTGTGAGAATGAAAAGATGCCAACGCATTATGACAGCTCCTGTGCCGCCTGACCTGGAACGTTTATGCATTTTCTAAAAGTGCATAAAAAGCAAATTTTATCATTGCTTGCAGCACATCAACCCTACATTTTGAGTTTTTATTACCCATAATCCCATAGGCTCTGGTAAAATATCAAACTGAAGTTCATTAGTTAACATTTTAAAAGGACACGATTTTAAAATGCCCCCCCAGGTGTCCTGATTTCAGCACTTTTGCTTCATATGCCAAGTAGCAGACAAATCACTAGCCCTGAAAACAGCCAACACCGCTATTATTATCAACAACGAAATCCGCCCACAAATCGAACCAGTGCCAACCAGCCATTTTGAAATGCTGACAGCATCCTGGGGCTTTCCAACGGTGGAGACGTGGGAAGCAGCTGTGACTTCCCTCACTACATGCAGATGGTGAGGAGTTAGACTGTTTTCGTTGGTGCTCAAAAGGATGGATCCTGATGGGAAAGCCACTAACTTCCATAGATGTACGCAGTGAAGCAGTGATGCAGCAGTTAGTTCCAGATATTAGTTACAAGCTGATCTTCTCATTTCCCACCTGCTTCCCTTCCTGAATTTTCTTTCTCAGATCATTACATTACCATCTACCCAATGGTCCAAGCTAGAAACCTCCAAATTGGCTTTTTTTTCCCCTCTACATTCCCCAAATCCAAACTCAGAAAAGCTCAATTCTATTCCCTCCGAGCCTCACGCCCTCCCATTTCCCTCTGGACTGTTACTAGAGGTCTTCATCAGGCTTACATTTGGCCATAATTAATTGCTAATGCAGGATTCTATCTTTAATGATTAGATGACACATTACAGACTTGTTGCTAAAAGATTTAAAAAGTATTAATTTATGGGGCGCCTGGGTGACTTAGTTGGTTGAGCATCTGACTTCAGTTCAGGTCATGATCTAGCAGTGGGTGAGTTGGAGCCCTGTGATGGGCTCTGTGCTGACAGCTCAGAGCTTGGAGCCTGCTTCAGTTTCTGTGTCTCCCTCTCCTTCTCTGCCCCTCCCTGCTCATGCTCATGCTCTGTCTCTCTTTCTCAAAAAAATAAACATTCAAAAAACTATTAATTTAAAAGTTAGAAATAAAATTAGCAATTGGTATCATTTCCATGTGGTGCTTAAATTCAGATTCAGTATTCATAGAGCTGATAGATAAGTTTTTAATGAGATATTCCAAACATCCCAAGAAACACTAATTTCATATGGAAAAGTATACCGATATACCAAAGTGGCTAATAGAGGGTGTAAGGATTCTCTTCTCCTATTGTTTAGAGAGATGACCCAGTATGCATTTGCAAATGTTGGAAATCTGAGTTCTTAAGAGATTCATTTTCAGAAAATTAATATATCGTCTTTGATTTTCAACTTGGAAGTTGATATAGGCAGTGAGCTATTTCCCTTTCTGCCACAAAAACAAATTGTTTCTACCAAAATCTGAGCTCCATGGTTTGAAGAATTTACTCAGACCTAGTCTATGAGCAACAGCTTTGATGGGGGCTCTATTGATTACACTGTCCCTCTCCACCAAGGCCAGTGTTACTAGCCTTGTCAGGGGCCAGACCTATTGCTACATGACAAACAGTCACCTTGGAGACACAGCAAGAGCAGTTCCATTCAGTGCCCTTTTCTTTAGTTCTTCACTTTGAAAGCCACTTACACTTGAATGTATTATTTAACATGGTGAAAAATGCATTGCTCTTCCAAACCTTCAGAGCTCAAATAGGTTTAAAAAGCTCTGGAAACCTTTCTAAAACTAAAATAACCCTCCCCTTGGAAGAAAGATACACATTATTCATACCAGGATTATCAGTAGTGGGCCTGGAGAAGTAAAACAATTAAATAAACAATTTTATGAAATTGGTGGTATGACGCACCCCCCCACTCACCCAAGAAGCTTAAAAGAGCCTCATATGTGATAAACAAATTATCCTCCCATCATGCTCGAAAGAAGTACAAAATTGCTGTAGCCATGGCCTCAAAGGTGGTGTTAAATCCTAGACATACAATAACTATGGTAAAGAGAAGTGAAATAACTTGATCCAGCCTAAGATACAAAGACTAAAATAGAGTTGACCAGATGTCCAGTTTCCTGACAAATAGAATAAAATGACCCAACTGACTGAGTCAGAGATTACCAAGTCAATTAGGTCATTTCAACAAGACCTAAAAAATGTATATATAATTTTTCAACACACCGTGTTAGCTGTAGACTTGAAGTACAGATGGGAAGAAAGAAAGGGGTTTGGTATCTCTGCACTAAGCCAGCTTCTCTTTGTGTGATTCTGGGCCAGGGCTGACCACAAAGAAAATTTATGAGAGAAGTGGACTCCAGAAGTGAATCAGGAGTCTTATGTCCTGGGCAGGTCAGTGCAGTGTCAGAGGCTAATGCAGCTCATGCATGTTGTTGCAGATATGCTGGTTCACCTTGCTGTCTTATGTCTGATCTCCTCCCTGAGCTTCTCCAACTCCTTGGCCAAGTGCATTTTTAGGATTCTAAAAGAGTGTCACCTCTCCTGAAGGTCACCTGTGTCATCAAAATTACAAGACTTGTTTGGAGGTGGTTGAAAGACCAACTTAGTTTCTAGCTTATCTTCCCAGATTCTTGTTTGCCCTTTCTTTCCTCTTCTTCATGCCCATCTCTCTTTTCCAGCTCCCCACTACCTTCAGGCCAACAACAGAAGCAAAAGCAATAGTGGTCCATAAATTATTTAACCTCCATATTTGCACAGTGTCAAGTCCTTCTAATAAATCACTGTTCTGTCTCATCCTGGTGGTTTTGCTATTCTGACCAAATCCTGAGTGACACAGAAGGGATGCAAGGCCCCATGACAGGTGTGTTGCTGTACATTATCCAATTAAACCCTCACACAACTTAATCTTTAAGTGAATGAGAAGGAAAACAAATGGTGAAGTGCCTAAAGCCACAAAAGTTTCTATGGCACTAAATTCAAGATTTATGTTACTTTCTCTGTCATATAGCTTGATGAAGTTTCCTACTTCCCATTCAGAGCACATTAAACATTGATCGGAATAATTTCAGTGACAAGATAAAGAATTCAAAACAAAGAGGCAGAGTAGAATCTGGGGGCCAGAAAGAAACAAATTAACTAGATTAGGGCAGAGCTGAGAAGCAGATAGTAAACATTAGAAGTAATAAGGGCCTGGAAATAAGGTCTCACGTTTTGGGTACCAAAAATTCACAGTAAGATTTTCCAGGAAGACAACTCTTTACAACATAGAGGAAGAGCTAAGATTGAGTCAAGTAATAAAACCAGGAAAGAGCCAGAAGTTGCCAAGGTCAACCAAGGTAGAAGATCTAGAAGTTTGGAAACCAGGAGATCAAATATTTTATGAGCACTTATTTTAGGTAAAGTAAATTTGGATGCCATGTAATGCAAAGAACAGAGCAAAGTCAAAAAGCAAACCCATCATTGAGAACCAGACTTCAGGGACTGAAGGAGAAGGAGAAATGTTTAGGAAGACAGATTCAGGGAATGGCCTTTTCTGTGAGGTCTTAGCTTTCTGGTTGAGCTAAGAGCCATTCTCAGTGGAACTTGATCTAAGACTTTGCCTGATATTGAGAGTTAGGTACAAAGAGCAAGATGAAGATCCAGTCAGTCATGAGGATTCAAGCTCAAAGCCAGATTGCAGGCAAGTCAGGGTGACACAGCGTTGAACAGTGGAGCATTTGCCTTGAGATTTTGCCCCTCTTGCCAGGAGTTGGTTTGGTGCTGTCTGTACAGTACACAGAGGTCAAGTGATTCATAAGCTAGGAAGAGCCAGGTAACTAGAAGAGATGACAAGCTGTGAGGCTTGGAAAAACAACTGTATGTGAGTAGGTATATAAACTATAAATAAATCCTGAAACTCAAAATGGATAATTAAGTGATTTACCTGAGTTTTATTTACATGATTTTATACGTAATAAAAGTATGTGTGATATACGACATGTAACAAGGAGAATGTATATACACTCTCTATACATGTAAAAAAGCTAGGTTGACCCCATTTTCATGACAATTATATTTAGTAAAGCTGAGCAAAGGTTAAACTCTGTTCAGTGATTAACTAACATTCTCAATTCAAAGAAGTATTTGTTCTTCCTAAATGGATTACGCTGGGGTAAAAATAGTTTTATAGACATTATTTACGTAAGTACTATTTTTTGTTTCAGTAGTCACAGAGATCAATTATCTCACATTAAGTTGTGTTTTTCCAATTTCTTAAAACTATATATTTTTTGCCACAAACATGTAGATAAATAATTACATTGATTAAATTTGGCTTTGGGATTCTGGAGCTCTTAGGTGGCTCAGTTGGTTAACCCTCTGACTTCAGTTCAGGTAATGATCTCACAGCTCATGAGTCAAGCCCCATGTTGGGCTCTGTGCTGACAGTTCAGAGCCTGGAGCCTGCTTCAAATTCTTTGTCTCCCTCTCCCTCTGCCTGCCCCCCCCAAATAAATAAACATTAAAATATTTTTTTAATTGGCTTTGTCATCTAATACTTCTGGAACTCACACAATGGAAATGCAAAGCCAGTGAGTCCACAGATGTATATCTGGCTGCTACCACTCTCTTCCCACACACAAACTTATGTATATATGTATACATATATATACGTATATACGTAACATATATACATATCTTGAAAAAAATATGAGAGGACTCTGACAGCTACATGCTATTTATGGCCAGAAAGGAAATGTTTGAAAAGCAGTAATGGCAGCTTTCTGGCTGCCATTAGATTATTAGATCCCTTGCTTAACAATAAAAACTTCTGTAAATACAGGTCTTCACAACTCAGCAAATAAAAACTCCCACTGCCACGACATGATAAAGTTTGCAAAAGGAATTGACATCAGCAATGTTGGCTTAGGTCCCAATTCAGTAATGATTCATTTTAATATCCTCTGTCTTGCTGAATTATTACACTTACTTTTATTTGCTCACTGTGTCCTAACCAGCAAAAAAGCTATTAACATGATATTCATGCATGTTCCTTTCTCTAGATATTCTATTTTCTGTTCCCCTTCACTGGAGGTAACAGCTTTAAAATGAATATTAGATCATTATACTCTCATCTATGTATAATTGTAATCCATTTAATATGGACCAGAAAAACCTGTCCTCTAGTTGAGCTACGAGCAGAGAGATATTTTTATGTTTCTCAGTCCTGAAGCTTGGTGTAACAATAGAGAATTGGGCTAAGCTGATTTCCAGAGGGAATGTGGGAATAAATCGCATCATGGCCAGCATTATCTGTTATCTGCAGGCTCACTGGTAGATTGAACAGAACTATTGTTCTCACAGGGAGTTTCAGAAAGAAATACTTAGAGTAAAAGTTCTGATCCCATGAAGATCATTTATATTGCTATTTGAAAGAGATATGTGTGGGCGTGGGATGTGTGTGACTGGATGCTATGCACCAAAAAGTATTCATTTGACCTAAATTATTTTCAGTTATGTGCAAGGGCAGAGGAGATGCTCATTTGAGCTACTAGGGATTTTGAAAGCAGAGCACTGCCAAGTGCCAAAGCCAGTGATAGGAGAGGTCTCTCCTGGTGCAGAGATAAGGGGATGCTTTGACTCTCAAGAATTGAAAAGAATAATAAAACTAACTAAAAACGAATCTTCATTTTATTAACACCATTAATGGACAATTTCTAAATCATCGATGATAAATATATCTCTCAAAAAAATTTTGTTCATCTAAGTTTAAATATATTCTACATTATTGTTTTAATTATATATATAAATATAAAGAATATATTATAACTTTTTTATTTGTTTACAGTTCAAAACAGTAAAACAAAGTATGAAATGTGAGATATGTTTTTCATTGGTAAGTGCAAATTTTAGTTCATAGGTAAATTGGTTTACTTCATTTGAATAATTATTTTCAATTAGTTTTTATCTTTTACTTTTAATGGTTCATTGTTATAAAACTAAAGAATCTTTTTTATTATCACATTATTATTATCATAAATATTTTTGCCCAACAGAAGAAGATGTTAAAACACACACACACACACACACACACACACACACACGGTCTTCTCTGGGGATCAAATCCTGACTAACGTAAGCAAGGTTCTGAGACTGGTTTGTACAGGATGTCAGTCATTCCAGAGAAATAAAATGGAACCAGCTTGGAAAGGGCCCTCAGAAGCATAGATGTGATCAGTTCTGTATATGTCATGAGTAAGTTATCATGTTTAATAGTTAGCCTGTTCCAAATGATGAATAATTAGATTTTTGTATAGTGAAAATCTAAGATTTCTTGAAATAATAATATTCGCTTACTGCATTTCATGGTAGGGAAGAAATCAGAGTTACATCGTCCTGAGAAACCCTGACTGGGATTCTGGGTGAGGGAAGTTCGCATGGCTGCTTTGAGAAGACCATATAATGTGGTTCAAAGATCCTCTGCAGCCCAGAGAAAAAAGCAGAGTTACCTACTTGCCCAAACCCTTCCTTGAATGCAAGGAATCCAAATAAGTTACGCCCTCTGTAATTTTCATCTCCATCTCAGATTGATGTATTTTCATTTTTTTTCTGGAGCAGAATATATACTAAGCAACTAATACGAACTGATCCTTGAAAAACAATGGTGTTCTTTTATTAGAAATTAATTATCAGCCTTGAATGAGGATACAAAAATGCTGGGCATTCCTGCCACATAAAGGATAAAGCGATTACAAGATTCAGGTGTTTTTCAGTTTGTTTTGATGTTATTTTATTTAATGATAAGGAATCTGCAAATACAGCCGCTATTGGTTCCCTCATAAATAAGCACGGCTACTAGGATAATCATAAAGCATTTCATTTTATATTTACATGTACATTTCTGTATAGGAGTGTGTGATGTTCTAGGAAAAACCAAAGTTCAAATGCAAGTCGTGATCATAGTTGAGTAGAGCAAACTATGTTATTTTGTCCCTTTCTTTTATTTCCTGTGCTTCTAGTCTCCATGTTTCTACACATGAATAGAAGTAGCAAGATGATGAAAAGCTTTTTAAAAAGGATATTTTCTCACATACCACCCAACGTTCAGAAAGCGTCTCACGTCTTGGTTATTGACATACTGTTTATAGAAAATGCTATCCTTAACCTTCATTTTTTACTAATCAAATAAATCAATAGGCAGTAAAGAAGTACCTCACTAAAGGTGAAATAGCACTCTCCTGGTGGATAATATGCCACAGAGATCATATTTACAGATATTAAAAACACAGCAAGGAGAATGACACTTTCTACCCACAGTCTAGCACATATTTTAATAGTTGCTATTTTATAGTAATGTCTCTCTTGATGACAATGGAAAGAATTTCACATATTAATCTGTCTTTATTCAAGGTTGCAACCTTGTTGGGTCTAATCATCACAAAAGCAAATATATTATGAGAGAAAATTTGAGCTTACTCAAAATTTTTTTCACTTAGAAATGTTTTTCCTTGTGTATTTTCTTTTATTTCTCTCATTTTTGTCTTGTCTCTTGACATTATGCCAGCTCACCAGGAGATGCATCCCACTAAATTACATCGGATTCTTTATTCAGTGTTAGTGTCCAATTAATAGTAATGGCATTCCCATGCCAAAAGGACACATGCAGAGTTCACAGTTTACCATCCATCGCTTTCCCCTGAGTGAGCTGCAATGATCCTTCACTCTGCTCCTCCTCCCCTCTCTCCTCCTACTGCCTCTCCTTGTCTGACCTCAGATACCTTCTGGCTGTTTTCCTAATATATATACATCAAATGTGGTGCTTATTTTCAAACCCCTCTGGTATTTCACAGCTGCCCCTCATATTCCTCATTCTAGTTTCTCCTTCTTGAAGACTTGTTATTTCAAGGTAGTATATCCTAAATGATTAGATTTTAATAATAACTTCCATAGACTAGGTACAAAAATCACTAGTAGGACTAATACCCGAAGATACTTCATCTCTACTGAAGCAGAGAAAACAAACCTGTCTGAATATTAGATATTCAAAATGGAAAGTTTCTTTTAAGCAATAAGTGAACCCAGGTCATTACTGCTATTTTATGTACAACTTGTTGAATATTTATGAATATCCCTGAAGAGGAGATAACAAATCATCTTAATTAGAGAAGTTATATAAAACTCTGAAGTTAGGCTGCTAGGGTCAAATTATGATTCTGTTGTTGTACTAGCTAGGCAAACTGAGACAAGTACTTACCATCTTTGTGCCTCAGTTTTCTCTTCTATAAAAGTAGGATTATAAGGCTGTTGTAAGCATTAAATTTGTTATTATTTGAAAAGGACTGAAAATCAAACCAGGCATATATACAAACACTGCTTTGATATAGGTTGAGTCTTACTCTCATAAAGTCACTAGGTAGATAGATAGCAAAGGAGAAGTTACTACTTCTTCAGTGAGGATCATGGTCATTATCACAGAAGAATGGACCCAGAACAATTATAATGAGATAGCATCAGTTTTCATAAGACCAACTATATTATAATACTTCATATAAGAGAAAATGGGAGCCTGACTCAAAGTAATAGCCATGGGACCAAATTAGGGACACGATGAAGAAAGAATGTACAGAATGTGGCAACTGACAGAATAGGTGAAGTGAGAGAGCAAGAGTAATTGACAGTAACAAGATATTGGTCTCAACATCTGGGAGAATGAGTATCTCTTAAGTGCACAGAGCATTTGGGGGCACTTGACACTTTGGACTGGGAAATGAAACACTGGGATATTTGTTAGCAAACAGCAAAACCATTACAACAGCCTGGAATTTGAGGGTAGGGACACGTAATTGGGTGGTGAATGCCAAGATCAAGGCAGGGATGTAGGCAGGTAACCGAGTCCAGGACTAAGGTTTAAGGAATGAGAAAGTTGAAACAAGGAAGGTCCTGGTCAGGGAACACTAACTAGGTCAAAAAGTCAAGGAAGTATCTTAAGTGACTTCCATCTGTCTGCTGGGGCATTAGATTAGAGCTTTCCAAGTTCCTCTTGCCAAAATTCAAGATTTATTCTAGATGCTAGGAAGTCATCATCATAATGTAGGAGTTCAACTAAGAAGGACAAAAGAATGAAGAATATAGAAAATAGGAGAGGTTTTACTACCTTAAAGTCTCGGAGAAGAACTGAAGAATTTGAAGAGAAGGATGTTTCTACATTTTTTTGATGATCCAATATAGAGGGCTTCCAATTGAAAATGGAGAAGGTGAAACAAAAGTTATCCATTACAACTTATAAACAACTATGTTGAAGTATGGAGAGGTCATTGATGAAGAAAGTACCTGGAAATTCATAGACTAAAATAGCTGGGAAAGGGGTAGAAGCATACTCAGATCTCTCTATACAGATACAGTTGTTGATCAATTGAACTTTGGTCTTTCAGCTTAAGAAGAAATATAGTAACACACACACACACACACACACACTACTAAGACACTGCAACAAATCTATAACTGTGGAAAACTACAGCCTGCTTGAAATAAGCAAAATTGCTTTGTGTGGTTTGATTTGGTTTGGTTTAGCTTTCAGAAGGGGTACAAGAGATGTTCTCTGTTAAGGCATACTGTTCTAATGTTGACATGAATTTCTACATGGAAACTAAGGCTTTGGCTGATGGTAGGAGAGGGGAACTGCAGAGAAGGGACTTCGGAAAGAACCGAAGACATACTTTGCTGACTTCACAGTTGTTATTGGGCATAGGTCTGGTCAAGAGGCTCACAGGTAGCCAACTGAGCAGCAGAAAGTGGAGAATGGCCTTACTTTTTGGCCTCGAGTAAGCATGTAAGAGTTGTGGTGGTAGGCAATTGTGTGGTCAATACAGCCTTCAACTTTCCTAATGGCCTCATTGCTCATTAAGGTGTAAGGAATATTTAGCAACAGACTGTTTGGGTTGCAACCTAACTTCTTCAACATGAATATTGAGAGTATGGCTCTAAATAAGGGATCAGTAACCCTCAACCACAGAAGTATATATGTAATTTATCTGATGCAAAATTACAGTGGACAATGGTTTCAACCGCAAATCAAAGATCAGTGTCACATGGGTGCAGTGTGGTGAGCCCTGCCACTTGGTATTGATTGATCCTCTGAGCTATGCCCCATACACAGATGAGAATTACCATCAGCTATATTGGCAAAGAAAGGGCCATAAGACCTCTCTTCCACATGTTGGCATGCAGCAACACTGTCATTTAGGATAATTCCATATTTTTAGCTCTATGATTCAGCCTTAACCATTTGTAGGTAAATAAGAATTACAAAGTCACATTTAAAAATGGAGTGTGGTATGTTATATACTGTACTTATAAATATTTTTTAAAAATATTTTTATTTCTAGGAGAGAGAGAGAGACAGCGTGAGCAGGGGAGGGTCAGAGAGAGAGGGAGATACAGACTCTGAAATAGGCTCCAGGCTCTGAGCTGGCAGCACAGAGCCGATGCGGGGCTTGAACCCACGAACCGCGAGATCATGACCTAAGTGAAAGTCGGACGCTTAACGACTAAGCCACCCAGGCGCCCCACTTATAAATATTTTTAACAGTGAATTGTGATTATATTTATTTGAAAACTAAAGAATATAGTTTTTACAATATTCTCTAATTCTGAGTCACATTCCTAGAGTGCATATAAATGTGTCTGTAGCACTCTTAAATTTTCTGTAATAAATTAATCATTTGAAAATACAAAACACAGCTGAAACAATTTTAAGTCTCTAAGCTATGAAAATGACATGAACTTCCCATCAATATAAATAAATAGCAACACACATTTTGCTTTTTAAAAAAATTACAAGTATTTTCTCCAGTGTGTTTGAAATTGTTTACATTATCTAGATTCTAGCTGTCTCATGCACACAATGAAAGAGAAATCCTTTACTTCTTTGTGTCTCCCACTACACCTAGCATTGCCTGCACAATAAACGTTTATCAGTTGATGAATTAAAAATAACAGAACATGAAAAGAAGTAGAATGAAAAATGAAACAGAACCCTGCTAGATTATCATCCACCTTTTATTGTAAATAAAGATTTAACAACTGTCAAGTGTATAAAAACTTCAAAAGATTTCCACAAGCCTGCATTTGTAAGCAATGATGTTACATCTATGAATCACTAAAACCAAAATAAGACTGTGTGCACACCCAGATTCTCTTGTAAAATTTTCCTGGAAGTCTTCAAAAAAGGCTCTTAGTGTAAAACAATCTTTCAATAACCTGTTCACCTTTTATAGCACACAGAAACAAACAGACTCATTTCAAATATATTTCTCTTTCCTCTGCTGTCAGATTCAGCCACTTTACCTCATTCCTTTCCTTTCCTTCAGTACCCGTTGGAGTTTTTTCCTAATTGTTTTTAAACAACTAGGATAAATAGCCTTGTCGGTTCTTTCTCACTATCTTTTTACCTCTTAACCCTTTGCAGTCTGTGTTCTGCCATTACTTCTCTACTATCTCAAAGGTTCTACTTTCCAAATTTGTTGGCAGTTCCTCTGTCTTCTTTCTCTAGGAATGTTATGACCCTAGAAACCAAGTGGCCAGCTGCCCATTGCATTCCTTCTGTTGTCCTTCTTCTGCCTTCTTGCTAGCTCCTTATTTTCTTCTTGACCCCTACAGTCATTATGATAATAATTGACAAATAATGTTAATGGCCACTACAGTAATGACTAGTGCAAATTCCTTACCACAAGTTAGGGACTGGTATCCAATCATATTATCTTCATAAAAACCCAATGAGGTAGGTGCTAGTGTTGTGTCCATATAGAACTGAGACACAGTGAGCTTAATTAACCTGTTGGCACCATTAGTAACTGACCAATGAGGATTTAAACCCACAGAGTTTAGTTCAAATAATAAATGTTATATAATGCAGTGTCCAATGTAGGACTCAAACCCACAAACTGTGAGATCATGACCTGAGCCAAAGTCAAAGGCTTTGTCAAGTGAGTGGACCTATAAACACCCATAAACCAGTCTGTATGATCATTTCCAGCCCCTTTTAGACAATCTCACTTGTAAAGTTTTTTATTATTTATTTATTTAAGTAGGCTCTATGCCCAGCAAGGGGTTTGAACTCACAACCCCAGATTAAGAGTGATATGCTATACCCACTGAGCCAGCCAGTCACCCTTAAAATTTTTTATTTAGCTTATCAAAAAATAAACTTTTTAAATTAAAAATAGAACTACCTACAACCCAGCAATTGCACTACTAGGTATTTACCCAAAGGATACAAAAATACTGATTCAAAGGGGCAACATGCACCCCAGTATTTATAGTAGCACTATCAACAATAGCAAAATTATTTAGAAAGCCCAAATGTGCATTGACTGATAAATGGATAAAAAGATGTGGTATACACACACACATACACACACACACACACACAATGGAATATAACTCAGACATCAGAAAGAATGAAATCTTGCTATTTGCAGTGTTGTGCGTGGAGCTAGAGTGTATTGTGCTAAGCAGAATAAGTCAATCAGAGAAAGACAAATACCGTATGATTTCACTCATATGTGGAATTTAAGAAACAAAAATGATGAACCTAAGGGAAGGGAGAAAAGGTAGAGAGAGAGAGAGAGAGGCAACCATAAGAGAGTCCAGCAAACTAAAAGTTGCTGGAGGGGAGGTGGGTGGAGGCTGGGATAAATGGACATTAAGGACAGCCCTTGTTGTGATTAGCACTGGGTATTATATGTAAGTGATGAATCACTAATTTTACTCCTGAAACCAATACTACACTATATGTTAACTAACTTGCATTTAAATAAAATCTTGGAAGAAAAATTAAAATGAAAGTAAGGGAAAAATAAACTTTTTTATGTTCACACACATAGTCCTTGACCATTTTCTCTTCCTAACTTTGATGTAATAGTAATGCAGTTATTTTACTCACCAAGTCCAAGCTCTTTGACTCCAAAGACCCTCTTATCCAAATCCTGTTTGCTTTTCAATTGTATATTTCTATTAGAGTAACTGTATACTAATTTTCTTCGCCTCCATTTGTCATTGCCTCTGATTCTCTTTTCACATATAGTGAAATTGATTGTCTCATGACACAGCTTTAATCATGGCACTCTCTTGCTTGCACTTTCAGTGGCTTATTATTTTCTTAATAAATTCAGAATGCATTTGTCATTTAGTAAAACATGTAAGGCCCTCTTAATTCTAGCCTTTCTAAGCTTAATGTCCTCCTCTCTAATATATGCATGATGTGACCAAGCCATTCCTCTCAATTCATGCCATTGTTTCCCCTGTGGACCTTTGTGTATGCCATATTATCTCTCCGCACGCTCCTCCAATGCTGTCGTTCAACACCATTTCCATCGGAGTTCTAAACACCCAATTCCAGGGCCACCTCTCTTTCTCTTGAGCTTCAAACATACTTGATAGCTCTTTTATAGTACTTACCACCATATCATGCCTTAAATAATGGCTCACTATTTAAAACTCCCCCAATAAAACATGGTAAGAGTATCTTACTGTTGTAGCCCTAGCAGAATCATGCTTAGTGTTTTACAAATAATAGATTTTGAATAAATATGTTTGATATTCAAGGATAGATTTATGAGGAGACTAGCAAAAACTTTATCTGTAGACTAACAGCTAATTTAGTGAAGACCTTTCCTTTAGCACAGCTCTGTAAGCCCATTAGGTGAATTAGCTATGTGTCCTGCACACTGAAAAAAAGGATGGTTTTACCAAGTAGTTTCTTAATTGAAGCACTGAGTTATTTCACATACTACTTTGGAATATTAAGTGTAAAACAGAATCATTAAACATTTTACTAGGAATTTGTGTTGGAAACCATCTCCTAAAATTCATTCTGCTATTTCTATTTAGCACAGGCAGTCTGGTATACTTAGCCAGCCATATTGTCATCCTGCTAAAACTCAACAGGTCCAGTCATTCTTACAACTAAGTAAGATCTATAACTAAGTCTTGGTCAATGAAAGGTAATATTGTAGTATTTCTTGAAGTCTCCTTAAAAGTTTGAGGCATTTGGAATGCATATTAAATGGATGGGGTTCCAGTTGTCATCTATTTAAAAAATACAAAACAATGACTTTTAAAAGCACAAAATACTGATTTGTTGCTCATCTTTCTATTTAGAAATAAGAGGATTATGAACATTCAACATTGATGTTGAATATTTTGGAGATGATTATCTATAAGTGCATAGCTACAAAACAATAGGAGTACATATTTGAAATTAACACAGAGTTGCCACTTATTCTTGAAGCTACTTACAAAAGAGAAATAGAACAACCTGAGAGATGGATTTTTTCAGCATGAATAAAAGAAATTTTCAAGTAATATAAAATAATGCCCACTGCAGATTACTATCATATTATTAACAGTATTTCATCTTCAACCTATATTTTCAACTATACTTGGCTTACTAGTACTTACCAAAATTCATCTCTAGAAGAAATAGACTGTGACTTCAAGTCCTTTCATATATTAGATGTCATCATGTCTTATTCATTATAAATTACCTTGCAATCTAATAGTATTTAAACTAAGACGATTTGGAGTCTTTTAAATTCATTTTCTTGAGGAAAAAAAAACTTTTTAGTAAAATGACCTTCCTCTGAAAACGAAAACAGGGTCATATTTTTAATTGTTTCAAGGATATGACTGTGATAAATCGGGGGCCTTTATCCAAATGTAGTAAGTAAAGCTCACCTGTGTTCATTGTATCAAACTCTTTTTGTGAGTAATTCTAAGTATAGAAGCTGGAAAATGCTCCGTAAAGCTTGTTGTCATGACAACAAAATCCCCTAAGAAATGATGCAACTCCACGTGTGAAGGAAACATTCATGACATGATTTAACAGAAAGATGCTTCAACCACCCACCACAACCCCATTTTCCAGCTTGTTTATAATTTGCTTATACTTTTTTTTAACACTTAACAAAATTTCCACCTACACAGCTCTTTAATAAATAGCAGTTATTTTCATCTTTCTTTTACCAGCTGTTACCTATAGGGAGTAAGAAAGAGGATTACTAAAATTTGTCAAAACTTAGAAGTTATTTAGAAATATTTTCCGTGGTCACTCATCTTTTATTTGGTTTGAAGAAGATCCTTTAAATATCCTGTAATAGATTTCTCTATAAAGAAATTGTTTGATAACTCTAGGTTAGGTGAATTTATAAAGAAAAATATAAATTTGTTTAACAAGTGAGAAAATAACAAGTAAAAGTAAAAATAATAATTTTAAACATAACATATTTGGTTTTTGTTTTAAAAAAACAATCACTTCAAAACCAGTGCCAAAAAAGAAAACTTTCTGCTACTTGACTTTTTTTAAATCTTAGAATTTAGACTCTAAAATGGAAATAAAATTCTAAAAAGTTTCAGAATGTAAAATATGACTGATACCTTCCAATTTGAGGGAAAAGTAAGAAAAAGAAACTAAGAAAAGTTTTAGTTAGTAGCTTTCTTATCCAATGTGTCATATTACTTTCTTAATTTTATTCTTATATAAGAACGTACTATTGTTATGCCCAGATCACGATCTCCCCAAAATCCCAAGACCACCAAGGAGTCCGAGTCACGTATGCAAAAGCAAAAGGCGTTTATTCGGGCTTAAGCTCGGGCTCCCAGACCTCACCAATGCAGTGGATCCGTGCTGAGAGCCCCGAGCAAAGGCAGAGTAGGGTTTTTATGGGGTTTGTGATGGGGGAGTTACAGAAATTGTGGCATGGGAACAGTGATCCAATCATAATTATTCAACATTATTGACAGCGGGTTTAACCATACACATTGTCTAGTGTATTCGTTACTTTTGGCGGGATCCAATTACATTTAGAGTACCTTTAAATTCAACCAATCACAGAGCGAGCCTAGGGTCTTGTTCAGCGACTAACGGGTTAACTTTAACATTAGGTAACAGGGTCCTATCTATAGTTTCTATCTATAGGCCTCTCAGTAATGTGGAGGGTGGTTGCTGGCCTTTCCTGATTGGGTGTTGCTAGGGTGGTTTCTCTTGCCTTGGGCAATATGTAACTGCCTGATAGTTTCAGGGGAAGCTGAAACTTAGGCCTTCTAGTTTAGAGGGGAAACTTAAAGCCTGTCAGAGTCAGTTTGGTTTAGACGTTTAGACCTGTGTCCTTACACTATTTACACTGGCTTTTGAGGTCTTTCTCATTGTGCTTGTAAATGATCTCTCAGTCTCTTCTTCCACCTGTATTAAAATTTCAATACAGGAATTTGGGATAACCTAGATGTACCCTTTGATTTTCCCAAGTTAAACTTTTCATTGTTCCCTGAAGATGCCCTTCACCACCCAGTGTCTTCTTTCATCTCTGTTTCAGCTAGTGCTACAAGGAAAGAAAAAGAATAAAAAGCATATAGATCAGAAAGGAAAAAGCAAAGCTATCTCTATTTGCAGATGATATTATAGTCTACATAGAAAGCCCCAAGAACACTAAAAATACAAAAAAAAAAAAAAAAAACCCCAAAAAACTCCTAGAACTAGTAAGTTCAGCAAGGTCACAGAACACAAGATAAACATATAAAAATAAATTACATTTCTGTATAATAGCAACACACTTGTAGAAACCAAAGAATGTAATACTACATATAATCACTATATATACACATATATGTTCAGTAAAACTTATGCCTGTATCCTGAAAACTATAAAGTGCAAATTAAATATATATATAAAAATCTCTAAATAAATAGATTATAGTCATGGGTTGGAAGACTCAATATAACAATGATGTTAATTCTCCCCAAATTTATATACAGGTTTAATGCAATTTCCAACAAAATCTCAATGAGATTTCCTATAGATATAGACAAAAGTATTCCAAAATTTATCTGGGAAAGCAAAGGAACTAGTATAGCTATGAGTAATTTTGAAAAATGAGAATAAGTTGGGAAGAATTTTTCTTCCCAGTTTCAAGACTTACTATGTAGCTCCAGTAATCAAGATCATATGGTATTGGTGTGGCAACATACATAAATGAGACAGATTAATATAGCTAGCCGATTTTTTTACAGTGATGCAGGTACAATTTAGTGGAGGAAGGACACGCTTTTCCACAAATGGTTCTGGAACGATTGGCAAAAAAAAGTTAATGTAACCTGTCACATACCTCCTACAAAAACTCATTCATTGAACTGTAAAGTATACAGCACAAAAATCTAAAACTTCTGTCTTTAGAAGATAGAAGAAAATCTTCAGAACCTGGAATTTCACGAGAAGGTTTTTTTTTGTTTTTGTTTTTTTAATGTTTATTTCTGAGAGAGAGACAGCACAATCAGGGGAAGGGCAGAGAGAAAAGGAGGCACAGAATCCAAAGCAGGCTGCAGGCTCTGATCTGTCAGCACAGAGCCCTATGCAGGGCTCAGACTCATGAACCATGAGATCATGACCTGAGCTGAAGTTGGATGCTTAATCAACTGAGCCACCCAGCTGCCCCACATGAGGAGTTTTTAGACGTGATTCCAAAAGCATTATCTTAAAACAAACAACCCCCCTCTAAATTAGACTTAATGAAATACTTTTGCTTTACAAAAGATCCCATTAAGAGGATAAAAATACTATGGACTGGGAGAAAATTTTTGAAAGCCACACATCCTCCAAAGGATGCATATTTAGAACATATAACTAATTCTCAAAACTCAACATTAAGAAAACAAAAAATTCAGTAAAATAAATGACAAATACATGAAGAGACATTTCCTTGGAAATGATATCCTGGTGACAAATGAGCACATGAAAATATGTTCAAAAAAAACATCACTGGCCATTAGGGAAATGCAAATTAAGCCCATCATAAGATATCCGTATACACTTATTACATTAGCTCAAGTGAAATCAGGGACAATACCAAATGCTGGCAAGGATTCGGAGACATTGGATCTCTCCTGCATCACTCGTAGGAATGTCAAATCATACAGTCACTCTGAAACATTTGGCAGTTTCTTAAAATATTAAATATACCTTTACTTTATGACTTAGCAATTTGTACTCTTGATTGTTTATCTCAAACAAATGAAACTGATGTTCCCACAAAAGCCTGGACACAATTGTTCCTAGCAGTCTTGTTTGTAGACTACAAGTGGGAACAACTAAAATGCCCCTCAACGGGAAAACACACTACAGTATATTCATATCATGTAACACTCTACAAAAATAAAAAGGGATATGCTATTAACACACACAGTGACTTGAATGGATCTCAACGGCATTATGCTGAATGAAAATTACCAATCTTATAAGGTTTCATACTAGGTGATTTTAGCCACAAAACATTTTAAAATGAAATTAGAGGAATGGAAAGCAAAGTAGTGGCTGCGAGCACCTGGGGATAGTCTGGGAAGGCAGGGAGGAGGATGTGACTGTAAGGTAGTAGCACAAGGGAGGTCTTTGTAGTAATGGGATTGTTCTGTAATTTGATTGCAGTTTACCCAAAACTACCCAGGAGATAAGATGACTTAGAATTATAAACACAGACTGCCAGTGTCAGATTCCTAGTTTGGATGTAGAACTGTAATTAGGTAAGATGGAACCCTTAGGGGAAACTGGGTGAAGATACACAGGACCTCTGTGTAATACCTTCCAACTGCCTGTGACTCTATAATTCTTACAACATAAAAGGTTTAATTTAAAAAACAGTAGTACTGGAAAATATTGTTACACATTTACTGTGCATTTTAAATGAAAAAGGCATCAATAGCCTATGCAGCCTTTTTCCTGAAAGGATTGTACTCAAGGATGGTGGATCATATTTACTAAAAGACAATAAAGAAGGGCAGGGAGGTGTTATCAGCAATACTTGTGAACTTCTAGAAGAGCACAGCACTCCAAAAAGGCAAAAAATAAAATGGTACATCTTTATTTCTGTAGGTTACACATTTTCAATTTAATTTCTATCCAATAAAATAACATGGTTTCCATAAACTTCAAATCTTAATCCAATGAATAATAGATTCTGGAAAAAACTTAGACAAAATGAAAATTAATATGCTCAGAAAGATTAATGGGACCAGTTTAGAAGATTGTATACCTCATTCTAACAGCCTTTAGCTCCCTTGAACTGGGACAGGGTGTACTCCTAGCCATTGGCCATATCACTGGGGCTCGGGATCAGTGCCTTCTATCCACCTGCTCCTGCTCACAGCTCTTGGACTCCCTGGGAGTCCAAACTGAACCCTATCACTGATGCTCCCATTTGGAAGTTTCAAGATGATTCTATTGACAATCACTATTTTCTTTGCTTCCCCATCTCATTTCTCCCACCTGTATTCAATCCCTTGTATTTGTATTATTTATTTAACTCTCTGCCTCTGACCCTGAATTCTAACCTCCTTTGAAAGTAAGCCCTCCTCCTGCTTTGCCTTTGTAACCCTTTCTTGCTAGGCATAGCCATTATACAACAAATCTAATGTATGTTTGTAAAGTAAGACACATTTGAGTAATTGCAGGAGAATTAAAGTGGCACATTGAGGTATTAGTAATTCTGTATATTCTATAATGTTAGCACCATTCCAATACTGGTTTATTTATTTTAACCATATTGTACAATAAGGAATAAATTAAAAGGAACCTGAAAATACTGAGCAAGAAGATAGTCTATCTGGGTGTGGGCCAGTGAGGTATTTAGAAATTCATTCACTATTTCACACAGTTAACACTTAATAATGTTAAGATAACATTCAATATTTATTTAGTCAACAAATAATTACTGAATATACTCCATACACAGGGCTCTTTGCTGTGTCCTGAAGAAACAAGGATATCCAGGAGTTGTGCTTTTAGCCTCCACAGAATCAGGTCACAGAGTTAGTCCTGTGGAAATGGGATTTATTTTTGTAAATTAGTGGAAGCCTAGTCTGCGCTTTATGAGCACAGAACAAATATATTTAGAAGCAGCACAGTCTGGGGTCCCAGAATCGTGAAGTGCTTTTTAATAGGCATTTTTGTCAAAGCTTCAACGTGACTTAAGAGGTGGCAGGGAAGAGTGAGCCAGAAGACTTAGTTTGGAGCAAGATTGACTCTAACTGAAACCTAATCTTTTCTGCTCAGTATCGTTCAGCTTCTTTCTCATTAGGTTAATCTGGAAAAATGAACTATAGCTAACTAGTCAAAAGAAAAAAATCTTTTCCTCATAGCTTTCTAGGAATGAGTTTGCAATACAAACCAATAAAGATAAACTGGTAAATTTTGCATTTTGTATGCTTGTGAACCAAACTGTGACTTTTCTAAACAAAATATTGCTATAGCATTGTTATATAGGCGATCTCCTGCAGCATAGAGCCAAGAGGAGTCATTTTATTTTAGTTTAACTAAAAACAGACAACAACCCACAGCAATAAAAAGCACAGGCCTCCAAATATGGGGTTTGCAACTTTGAAAGTGGTCGTGGTAGTGACCAGTGAGTAGAGTGGCTTGGGGCATACACATCTAAGAAAAAGAAATGCGCAGGCTGCTGAAGAAATTAGTGAATAGAGTAGCTCATTGATCTTTCTACAAAATAAAGGATTTGATAAAGAGAGTGTGAAAAGTAAACAGGAGTTGGCTCTGCTTGGATTGTAAGGAATACATCCACCCTGGATATACGTCCTTAATTTTTTTAAGTAGACTATTGTTAAGGCAGTTTCATTTTTAAAAATGTTTTTAAGTTTATTTATTTATTTTGAAAGAGAGCATGAGCGTGGGGGGGGGGGGTGAGGCATAGAAAGAGAAGGAGGGAGAGAATCCCAAGCAGACTCCACAGGGCTAGTGCACAGCCCCATGTTGGGCTTGAACTCACAAACCATGAGATCATGACCTGAGCTGAAATCAAGAGTCAGATACCCAACCTACTGAGCCTCCCAGGAGCTGCTATTTTTATGGCAGTTTCAGATTCACATTAAAACTGAGCAGACAGTAGAAATTTCCCATTACCCCCTGCCCTCGTACACTTATAGGCTCCTTCATTATCAACATCCTCCATCTAAGTGGTACGTTTATTTCAATTGATAAACCTGCATTCATACATCATTATCACCCAAATTCCATGGCTTACATTAGAGTTTATTCTTGGTGTTGTACTTTCTGTGGGTGCAGACAATTGTATAATGACACATATCCAACATTATAGCATAATACAGAGTAATTTAATTGCCCTAAAACTTCTCTTAGCTCCACCTTTTCATCCCTTGCTCCCCATGAGCCCCTGGATACTGATCTTTTCCTGTCTCCATAATTTTGCTTCTTCCAGAATATCACATAGTTTGAATCATATAGTAGGTAGCCTTGTCATTTTGGCTTCTTTTACTTAATAACATGCATCTCAGTTTCCTTGTTCTAAGTCTTTTCTTGACCGTTAACTCATTTCTTTTTGTTTCACTCAATACTATTCCATTGTCTGGACCATTCTATCTTTAATTCTTAAGGTGATTCACCTTTGATATTCCTGATAGTTCAATCTAGAGTGCATTGAGATAACTTACTTCTGAATTCCTTTTCAAAATCAGCTTTTGAGATAAATGAGATCTGTTGAGATTAAAAATCTTTGGCATCAGAATTGATGTCCAGCACCTATTAGCTGCATTTAGGAGATAGTCTAAGTGGGTTCAGACATACAAAGCATTAAGGTAGCTTTATAATCTTAAGTTAAAGCCTCACAGAAGTGCTAGTGTCTCTTACCACCTCTCAAGTAATCTGAACTGAAATATCTGAACAGGGTATACTCTTATAGATCATCAGTCAATCAATTGTCATTTCATAGAACTGGAAAATAGTGGCACCAAAAGACAAAGGGAAGGTAAGAGATTTGAATGTTCTCTTATTGCAATATATTCAAACAGACATTTCACCAAAGAAGATGCAGCAAGGCCACTTTAAATATGTTTAATTTCATTAGTCATTAGGGAAGTGTACATTGAAACCACAAATAGATACCACTTACACCCATTAGATGAGCTAGAATCAAAAAGACTGGAAATACTAGGTATCATCAAGGATGTAGAGAAACTGAACCAGAACATACAATCCTGGTGGTAATGTAAAATGGTACAGTAACTATGGAAACTGTTTGGTATTTTCTTTAAAAAAGTTAAACATACATCTACCATATGACCCAGTAATTTCACTCCTGGGCACCTACCCCCAACACGTGAAAAAGTATATATCCACACAAAGGCTTGTCTGCAAATGTTTAGAATATAAGTATTCATAATAACCAAAAAAATAAAAAAAAAAGAAGAAGAATCCAAATACCTATAAACTGGTGAATGGATAAACAAAGTGGGATATAACTGTGCACTGAAATACTACCCAGCAATAAAAATGAACTACTGATACATGCAACAACATAGATTAACCATAAAACATTTTTTAGAGGTGCCTGGGTAGCTCAGTTGGTTGATCGCCAACTCTTTATTTCATCTCAGGTCATGATCTCATGGCTGATGAGTTCTAACCCTACGTTGGGCTCTGCACTAATGGTGCAGAGCTTACTTGGGATTCTCTCCCTCTCCCTCTGCCCTTCTTCCACTCACAGGTGCATGCACTTTCTCTCTCTCTCTCTCTCTCTCTCTCTCTCTCTCAAAATAATTAAATAAACTCAAAATAAATAAAGAAACTTTAATTAAAATAACATTTTGTCTGAAAGAAGTTGGGCACAAAAGCTTATATATTGTATGATTCCATTTAAATAAAATGTCTTTCTAAATGTCTGTCTTTCTAATAAAGACAAATCTATGGAAACAGCAGATCAATGATGGCAGATCATTAGGGCTTGGGGTGTTAGCAAGAATGACCGTAAATGGCCACAAGAAACATTTTGAAGATTCTGCAAATGTTTTATATCTGGATCACAGTGATGATTAGGAAACTACATAAATTTACTAAAAATCATTGAGTGTATACTTATAATGAGTGAATTTTATGTTATTTAAACTACACATCAAAAAGTTATTTGTTTTTTTTTTTTTTTTTTTTTTTTTTTTTTTTTTTTTTTTTTTTTTTTTTTTTTTTTTTTTTTTTTTTTTTTTTTTTTTTTTTTTTTTGAGATGTAACTTTATTTATTTATTTTTTTTTTTACAAATAGTTTATTGTCAAATTAGTTTCTACATAACACTCAGTGCTCATCCCCAAAGTGCCCTCCTTCATGCCCATCCCCCCCTCCCCCCCACATCCATCAGTCCTCAGTTTTTGTCAGCATTCAAGAGTCTCTCATGGTTTGCCTCTCTCCATTTCCCCCACCATTTCCGCCCTTCTTCTCCCCCTTGGTCCTCCGTCAAGTTCCTCCTAATCCTCCTATACGTGCAAACATATGGTATTTGTCCTTCTCTGCCTGACTTATTTCGCTCAGCATAACACCCTCAAGGTCCATCCATGTTGCTACACATGGCCAGATTTCATAGCAGCACTCTCCACAATAGCTAAAACATGGAAAGAGCCTAAGTGTCCATCAACAGACGAATGGATCAAGAAGATGTGGTTTATCTATACCATGGAATACTACATGGCAATGAGAAACAATCAAAAAGTTATTTGTAAAGAGGCACTAAACCTTCTTCAATGAAAGCTTCTCCAATAGATCTGCACATGGCAGCAGTGTTCAGTAGCAGGAAACACTTATTGGTAAACAAATTGTGAATCACTAGCAGGGCTAAGGGTAGCAAAATTGCTGGAGTCAAGAAATATTTCTAGGAATCACTCATTCACAAAATTTTCACACATTTTTGCCAACATTTATTACCCCTCCATAATTTAAGCTGTAATGTACTCAGCAGTATCAACAAAGGCTAAGTTTTAATTTGAAAGGTACTTACAAGAGTCTTTTGACTGGTAAGAAAACTCTTCTTTAAAAATTAGATTAAGAATTCAACTTTTTTTTTAATTTACAAATTTCAACAGAAAGAAACCACTGTAAATATATGAAGACTTAAATATCAAAGGAAAGATATAAGTATTCTGTGAGGGTTATACTGATCTGAAAGTTACAGCATTGTACAGAGAATTGGCATGCATCATGGTAGAATATGATTCTTCTCTGTTCAGACATATGGGTTTAGAGATTATATACAGACTAAAGGGGTTAAAAATCTTGGATAAGCCACTCTGTAGCCTCCAGCCTCTGTTGTGGTGCTTGGAACTATTTTTAGGAATGTTCTCAAGGGTTGTTTTCCAAATATACCAACTTCTGACCCTATTGTAGATCAAATTATTCCTATTATGGTTTTTGTAATTTGAAAAGTACAAGCACCACACCATATAGGGTAAACCAGTGTGTCTCAATAAAAGGATTAGGATCAGCAAATAAATTGTGAGTATGTGTGTGTGTGTCAGGGGCAGGGCTCCCCACACATCCAACAATTCTCCAACACCAGCTGGGTGTTCAACTCAATTCCAACACTATCTACCTCAAGACTGCATCATATCCCTCAGCTTAAGGGCTCAGTCTCATAAGACTGCTGTCCACTTTAGGTGCCAATTGTTACCTGTACTTCTGGTTGACTAGCTATAAATCAGTGGTTCCCATGATCTCCTCCTTGGATTCAATTAATTTGCTAGTGTGGCCCATAGAACTCAGAGAAACATTTACTTATTACATTACTGGTTTTTATAAAAGGATATAACTCAGAAACAGATGTAAGAGATGCATAGGGCAAGATATGAGGAAGGGGAGTGGAATCTCCATTCATGATCTCCAGACTTGCCACCCTCCCCAAGTTCACCAACACAGAAGCTTTCTAAATGTAGTCCTTTTGGTTTTTTATGGACGCTTCATTACCAATGCATGATGGTTTAAGTCACTGGCGATCGGTGATGGAATTCAATCTCCAGCCCCTCTCCCCTCTCTGGAGGTTGGAGGTGGGACTAAAAGTTCCAACCCTCTAATCACATGGTTTCCACTGGTAAACAGCCTCCATCCTTAGGTGTGGTCCAAAAGTCACCTCATTAACATAACAAAAGACACATCCAAATGTGCTTTCAGCACTTAACAAATTCCAAGAGTTTTAGAACCTGTGTGCCAGAAATGGGGACAAAAGCCAAATATATATATATATATGTATGTGTATATATATTTTTTTTTACTGTAAATCACAATATCACACTCAACCCCAGCACTATGGATATATTGGGTTGGATCATTCCTTATTGTTGGGGTTATCCTTTGTAATGTAAGATGTTTAGCAGCATACTTGTTCTCTACCTAGTAAATAGCCATAGTGTTTCTGACCTAGTTAGACAACCAAAAATGTCTCCAGAAATTGACAAATTTCCCCTAGGAATAAAATTGCCCTCAGAGGAGAACCAGTGGTCTAAATGATCAGTCCAAACTCTTTAGAGTAGTCAAAGGATCATGTAAGAACTTGAAAAATAGAATTTCTCTCACCATTGAATTGTCCAGATCAGTATAATTTGTTGATAGCTAAAAAATGCAAAGTGAGTGAGTTGGAAAGTGAAAGCATTTGCAAGAGGGAAAGTATCATTATTCCAGTTTTATTGCATCAATAAACTTCAAAATCTCAGTGAATGAAGGAAATGAGTTTGCTCTAAGCATTCTAACTAAATAAAAAGGGACTGATTTTTACTACATTGGATGACCTCTATCTATGCTAAACAATTTGTCTTTATTATGAAATATTAGCAGCATATCAAAAGTAAACATCCAAAACTTATACCCAATAAAATATTGTCAACATATTTGACTACAGAGCTCCACAGATCATCATTTATTTAACCATCAAAGTGAGAAGAGACATAATGTTCTTATTTTGATGAACAGTATGAGTTGATAGACATTAAAATTCTCTCCAATAAAGTGAATTAACATTTTGTTCTAATTACATCCTATCCACTCTGTTGGCAAGAAGGTTAAATGCACAACACAAAACACTAGAGAAATGAAATAGACAACAGTCCACTAGTCACATATACTCACTGTTGGGAGGAGAAGCACATTGCATACTATTCAGGGCCACACTGAAGTTACATTCAGGAACAGAACAAATGGGCTGCCTGGGGAAGGCTTCATGGTAGCAAAAGGATAAAGTGACCTTTGGCTCTAACATGTGCATGTGATTTGCTTCTTTGAAAAAGTTCATGGGCTGTCAGGATCCTATTAGGTTGAAGATTGGGTGGAATGCAGTTGTTGTGACTGATGGCAAATTAGCCAGGCTGAGGGAAAGATTTTCCTGCTAGGGATGGGGTTGGGTAGGGGAGTGTTTCATATCTACCCAGAACAGGAGAATTCATGATTAGATCATTGGGGCCCTATAAGGCACAGGGATATTAGGGCAGCACTTGGAATTTTAGCACTTACAATTCACGTTCTCAGACAATTAGAAGTGATTTATGATGTTTCAGTTGTCCTGAACACAAAGATAACACCAAGTGGCAGGCATATCTTTCCCACATGAGCTAGCTGTGTTAAAACTTTTCAAAACAGAAGTCTTAAAAGAATAGATCTGAACTCCTCTTTAATAGTATCAACTGTACTGGGCATGGTGCATACTTCTAAACATTGCAAAAAGCTATACAGGAGAAAGAAAACACAACCCTTTCCTTTTAGTGGTTCATGTCTACATGACCAGAGTGTCATGCTCCTGTGAAGCTTTTCCACAAATAACATTGTACAAAGGGAAAAACCAAAGTGATGCCGTGGATTGCAATATTTTGTATCTGTGAATAGGCAGACCATACTAATGTGAATCTTAGAATTTTCTCTTGCCTAAGGATTAGCACTAGACCAAGCCTTGAAATTCTGTGATCAGGTGATAATTTAAACCATTAAAGAGTGCTCCCTCAAATAATTTTAATATGTTTCATTTTTACAAATGCTGATATGAAAACTAGGTATCTAATGTGTGTTCAACAATAACTTTGAGGCAAATAAAACATGACTTGGAGTCAGAATCTGGGTTTGAAAACTTTCTCTGACATTCTAGTTACGCAAGCTTAGAAAAGGCTTTTAGTCACCCAGAGCCTGTGGCCTTGTCTGTCTATGGGGTTATTAGGAGCATCTTATGTGAAAGTAACTAGAATCTATCTGACAGATAATTCTACTTACCTATGTATTCATCCATCCATCCATCCATCCATCTATCCATTCATATATATACAAGGTACAAATTAGTAAGAATCTTGGTTCAATATTAATAACAACAGCAGCAAAAAAAAAAACCCACAATAATCAGAGTTCTATGAAAAGTACAAACATTCCTATCAGGATTTAGATGGAAGGTTTGATGGAGACGATAAAATTGTTGGTATTGAATTTTGGTCTTGTGTTATGTTTACTATAAACACTTTAAATTGTCACCTCCAGCATTATTTTCTCACTTGTATCTAAGTAAGTTGGGTGAGAGTGCTAAACTAATTCAACATCTTGGAATCTCTTTATTGCTTTAACATTAACTTTGAGAATTTATCTTATAGCTCTAAATCATAAATCAGGAAGAATTCTGAAACAGTATTTAATTCCTATCTGTGTAACAGAAATCTCATAAGATATTGATAACTGACTCAAAGTGAAAAATTCGAATAGTACAAATGTACTGCTTTCTTAAGAATTTCACATTAGTGAAGCTAGGGCTATACTTATGATATAGGCTACATGTTAATGGTTCTTTTCAAATATTTTATTTCTAAAAGTGAGGTGAGGCATAGGAGTGGGTATATGTAGTGTTTGTACTTGCCTTTATGGTTGACAAGGAAATAAAAACACTTCAGCTGCTAGCCATGCCTGAACATACTATAATCATGTCCAATTTCCTGTATATATGAGAAAATTTTGGAACCTCACTAGGAGCTGGTGTCAGTGTGTGTTATTAATATTTATGACTCCTTCTCAATAAGGTCTGGAATCTATTCTTGACTCCTGGAAAAATCAATGGCAAATAGACCCTCAAGTTTTGTGTAACCCATTATGTTTTTCAAAGAACTTTCACTGCTATTATCTCACTTGATCTGGTCCCAACCTACTTTAGGCTGCACAAAGAATAAAGTCCCCACTAGCAGAGGAAAGGAAGAAGGGAGGGTCTCCTGGCAATTCCGCAGGCACAAAAGTGTTTTATTTGCTGCTCCTGTGTCAAAAGGCAAAACCCCTCCCTGCCCTCCCTCCTCTAAGACTACCTTTCAGAGGACTCAGTGGTAATTGCTGGATGACTTCCTTTAGTCCACCCTCTTTTCCTTAGGCTGGCAGGGAGCCCCACCAGTTTCAGGTCACCTGCAGGGTCTTTCTTCTCCCCCTGCTTCAGGCCCAGTGGAAAACTATAGGGAGCAGAAGACAGGCTATGTGTGCAACACTTAAAGAATCAGGACTCTGAAAATCTGTTCCCTTCTTTCCTTGCCTGTGTTGTTATGATTTGGGGGGAGGGTGTTAAGAGTGGAGCCCCTGGTGGGTACCTGGGTGGCTCAGACATGAAGCATCAGGTCATAGTCTAATGGTTTATGAGTTTGAGTCCCATATCGGGTGAGCATGAGCCCCACTTCGGGAGAGCCTTGCTTCTCTCCCTGTCTCCCTATCTTCCTCTCTTTCTGTGCCCCTCACTCACTTGTGCCCTCTCCCCCTCCCAAAAAAAAACCCACAAAAAAACCCAATAACAACAACAATAACAACAGTGGAGACCATGGAAATTTAAAGAAGGCATGAGGGAGCTGAAACTCATCTCTCTCTAAACCTGGATACTGTTCCTGGAATTCCTGGAATTCCTGGTAGGCAATAAATTAAATAGCTCAAATGTCATTAATATGCAGAATTTGAAGAGAATCTTGTTGGTTTTAAAACAGGATATTCACAGCTATGGAAGGCAATCCAAAGGTCCACAATTTGGGTGCAACTGAATTTGCTGCAGACATTCCCTGTTGTGGTCAGTACGATTACCATATCGTATAATGAAGCAATATTTGTTAATGGGTTGGATGACTCCAGGTGAGAAAATGTTAGCACTTCTCCACCCACCACTCCCCAGACTGAACATTGTTATTTGTAAACTGTGACCATACACATTTATTTTCTGATTTTATGGGACAGTACCAGTGGATTCTAAGAACCAAGAGGATTGTCTCCCCAAAGACATGCACACACACAAAGACTTAAACTTAGACATTAGAAGACAGTAGAATCAGATGGGATGGAAAGCACTGATTGATGCACCCACATGGGCCCACAGGAGAAAAGACACCAGAAGTTCCAGTTTCTGTTCCCCACATTGTGGTCTGGGGTGGTCTGCATCCAGGCAATCTTTTTTCAGTCTTCTTGACCTCTGTCAGAATTGTGCAGCTTAAGCCAGATACAACAAACTGATGATGTATTTAGTTCTTATTGTAAAACTTTAGGTGTATGGAGTATCATGACTACAGTATACTAAATGACAATCTTTTTATAAAAAATTTTTAAATATTTATTTTTGAGAGAGACAGAGACAGAACATGAGTGGGGGAGGGGCAGAGAGAGGAAGACACGGAATCGGAAACAGGCTCCAGGCTCTGAACTGTCAGCACAGAGCCTATTGAGAAGCTCGAACACATGAACCATGACGTCATGACTTGAGCTGAAGTCAGATGCTTAACTGAGCCATCCACGCACCCTCTAAATAACAATCTTAATATCATACGGAGAGTAGACCTTTTGTGAGATTCCGTTGTTTTAGGTTTTAAAAAAGTGAAATAAAGGCCACAGACTTTTATGTAAATAGCGTAGTTGGACACACAGCTGTCCTATCAGAAACACCCAGAAATGAGTCCAGCCACATCTTCGGTAGCATTAACTGAAATGCGGGTGTGTACACGTGTTGCTCTGTAGAAACCCTGTACAACAATGTGATAGAGGGAAAGAAACACTGCACCTGGGATCAAGACAACTGAATCTTAGTCCAGCTCCTCTACCAACTGTACGTAGAATTTTGGAGACTCACTTACCCTCTCCAGTTCTTGGTTTCCTCATTTCTCAAAATAGGTGTGCTGCTGGTTCATTTCCAAAGTCCCTTCCATCTGAAAGATGCCCGTTTCTTCTAGATTGTTCACACAGGGTGCATCATTATTTAATCCAGTTAAAGCACATTGTGCTAACTTGCTTAGATTTTTTAAAAAGTGTATCTGAGCTGATATAGGGAAACTGGGTGTTCAGTGACCTTACAGAAAGCAAACCTTCTCTGCTGTTTGGAAGTAGATGCATTCTGACACAAGAATTCTTGACTGAGGATTTGGGGCTCAAGTATGTTCTATTCTGCATCACACCCTCAGGAGAAAATAGCACAGAAGCGTCTGTCTCCTCCTCCTTTTAATGGTATTTGGCACTTGAGCATTTACTTATCCAGATCTGTAATATATTTTATCACAATTTGAAAATTGGTATCTTTCTCAGTAGACGTATTATCACAGAATTTACAAGAGGAGATTGTAACTGATTGCTCTGTGTGTGTGTGTGTGTGTGTGTGTGTGTAAGGAAAAAAGAGGGAAAAAAGGCAAAATGGAGGTGTTAATTACTGATAATCTGTGTATTGATCCATTTCATTATGTGTGATCATCATATCCCTGACTTCCTTATAAACAACAGCTGACTCTAGAATATCTATGCTCTATAAACACACTTTCATACATGCATAACAAAGACAAATATTTATTTGTCCTCTACTCAAAATGCTATACTGCTCATAGAAACAATAGATATAAATAACTCTTCAGTGATGTCCAAAAATGCATCCCTTAAACTTATGTTTCTTTAATTAGAAAAAATCTGCAGGCCTCATGTAACAGCCTTTCTATATTACATATCCAGCTCTTGCCTTTTAATCCTTCAGGGGCTAGTGGCAAACTATATATGGATTTTCCAAAATATGGAAGTACTCAATTTTTCCATGGATATTATAATCCTCTAAATTTCACAGACTGGGATAAACCCATAATACTAGGAAAGTAATTATGTTTTTGATAAAAGAACTAAGAAATATTAAAAGAAATTCCATTTTAAAATAAAAATTTCCCAAAATTCTATCTAGATTTTATCACTATCCTTAATGGGACAATGAAATATTTTAATTCAAACAAATGTACTACAGGTGGTTACAATTTTAACTTCTGATATGACACTAATTTTATTGCTTATAGCATTACAGTACAACTTATTACAGGAAAAATATTATAGATGTTTAAAATAACATTATCAAAGCTAATGTATAAAAAGACTATTTTCCCTGAACCCATTGCTTCATTTTTTGTTATGGAGAGCTTCTCATTTATTAAACCAAATTCAAAACAATAACTTTCAACAAAGACTCAATTCAAACAAGTTGCATAAAATGCACATTTTATTCTGTATCATGAAAAAATATTCACATTTAAATAAAGTGTGAAAAAAAACACAAAATAATCCTCCCTGATGAAATACAGTTTATTGTGCTGAAACCCAGAATTCTTTTGGGTTAGAAACTTCCACCTGCCAATTCACTTTTTAAAATGACTATTTCTTGAGCACAGATTTTAAATAAAGTGATAATCACCACAAATCTCCCAGAAGCAATCAACTTTTGATCCCAAGTGTTCCAGAATTGACCCTAAAGTCAAAGTTAAAATATTTTCACACATTCTCTCAGCAATCAGGTGATAGATCAACAGGACATACACAATTTCTATATTACACATTGCAATACCTTTGTTTAAGTAGAAAGAAATGATCTGCTAGGCATGAATTCGATTTTTAAAAGAGCAAACAAGTACTACTTAACATAATGATGTGACAAACATCACATGAAGTTTTTGCATTGTTTCCTTGACGAATACATGAATCAGTTGTTTCCAGTAAATTAACCCTTATAGGTAGAGGCATTTTTAATACCCCAAATTCCACCATATGCTTACAATGGCACAGACATTTAAGAATTTGGTAAAATAATTTCCAGTAGTAACATTTAGTCTTATAGTGAGGAATTTGCATTATAACATATAAAATGCTGCAAATGGAGCAAAGTCTCTAGAACATAGAATAAAAAGAAGTCTGTAGTTTTCAACATATCATAAATATGTACATTTTGATTTGTGTTCCGATGAGTACCAAGCAATTCTAGGAGTCACTGCTTTTTCAATACATTTTCAGTGAATGTTTCAGGGTAGAAATAGTGTTAAATTGGTTTCCATTTTCAGTGTGGTAACAATCATATTGTTCCTAATATGAAATGCATGTTCTGTCTTGCTTTAACTGTGAATGGGTTCTAGGGTGGTAGATGTCCGTGCTGCCAACCAAAATAAGATGTAAGTGACTACTGTATTTATAACCTCTGAAAAAGAATCCCAAGAATCCCAACATGAAAACCTTCCCACAGAGATCAAAAAACAATCCTTGCCACTATTTTTCTAAATATGAAATATATTAAGTAATCTTGATTTTAAATGAAAGTATATTTGCTTTTGTATGAACTGACAATGCATGTTTGTGACATAGCATACCCATATTAAGGACTCCAGTCTATCACACTTTCTTTGACATAGAATTCAAAATGAGGGGCGCCTGGGTGGCTTAGTCGGTTTTGCTTCTGACTTTCGCTTTGGTCATGATCTCGCGGTTCTTGGGTTCGAGCCCCTCGTCGGGCTCTGTGCTGACTGCCAGCTCAGAGCCTGGAGCCTGTTTCGGTCTGTGACTCCCTCTCTCTCTGACCCTTCCCTGCTCACACTGTCTTTCTCTCTCCTAGAAATAAATAAAACATTAAAAAAAAAGAATTCAAAATGAATCTGTATTGTGATTTTGCATAGTTTGCTAGCTACTCTTCTGTTTGCCCATTCCTGGCCTCATCAGAAATATTTCCCATCATACTTTGATTGGAAAAAGTTGAGGGATCCTTAACACCATGAGATCTGTAATCTTTGTTGCTTTAGTCACAGAGTCCAATCTCCCAAACTCAATAGAGAAGGAAAGGGTTCAGTTTCACGTTATCAAAGATGATTTAAGAGAGAAGGAGAGAAAATATTTGACAACGAATTACTTAAATTAGTTATTTTGAATACTAAATCTGGCTTATTCAGGTACAATGTAGATATTTTGGCCTTGACTGATCAGGTCATTCAACAGTCAGTGATTCTGCATGAAGGAGAGAGTGGTCAGACTCTCTTGGCTTTACCCCATGATGTATAGATCAACCACGCCAAATGCTTTTGAGACTGCGCATCTAGGTCAGAACCAGAGGTTCTAAACTTGGTTGGTAGGGGAGTTGGTAAGGGCTCAATTACATATTTATTTTTTTAAAGCTGAATATTTGATAAGCTTTCAAACTGCTTCCTAATGTTTCATTAAAATCTTAATAGTGGTTATGGATATGTGTTATCTAGATAGATGATTGATAGATAGATAGATCTATCAATCATCACAACACACACACACACACACACACACACACATGAAACCCATGATGAGGAAGCAACTGCCAGCCCTACTTTTCCATTTTTTCCCTCGGTTGTTCTCTAACCAAGTATCTTCATTCAGATGTAGTGCAAGTCATGACCTCATTTAAATCATAATGCAGTGATAATATAAAAGTCAAGGATGAAAGTGAGCTAACTATAGAAAGCTTTGAGTACTATCACTGGGGTCCCCTACAATTGTTAGGAAGCAAGTGAAATGGTCTCTTCCATGGTTACTTCTGGCTGTGTTATCATCAGATTGAAACAAGATGGTTTGAACTAAGGATCCCTAGAATGTAATGCTGTAATACCTTGTTTCTTCTCCTTATCTCAACACAGTAGCTTTAAAAAAAATCTCGGTAGGACAAATAAATCACATTCAGAAAATTAACATATTTTTCATTAGAGAAAATTATTTAAACTTTCTAAAGCAAATATACATACAAGAGTCCTATTAAATTTGGAAGTAATACAAATTGCCATTCTAAACAGAAATAGTTCATTTGGATAATGCATTTAATAGTGGTTTGGCCAAGAAGGCAACATCAGTACAATCAATAAAATGATCTGCATAATCCACTTAAAACCAAATGGATCAAAAAATAAATTTTAAAAATAAAATCTTTCTGGAGTTTCATCTAAATTCCAATATTAAAAATGGAGAAAAATTATAGAAAAAAATCCTGAATGTCTTTTACTTTCCTTGACTATTATGCATTACCTCTTTAGGTTAAAATTCAGTTGGAAAAGAAAGTGTTAATGCCAGTAACCACAACTTGCCTCTTACTTATTACTGCATTTGGCAATTTACCTTTAGAGATGCCTTTCAATTGCTGGAGAAGTGAAGGAAAATTCCATTATTGTGATGGGGCACCTTGTGCTTATCACAATTAGGACTTCAACCTCTGTCATTTAATCTGACCTATCATGAAAAATCAGATATTTACATTTACATTACAGAGTGACATTTTTGGAAGTTATTTTAATTTCAGGAGTCTTTAAAAGTATATGTCTTGAAAGACTTGAAATTTGTGGTTGGACCAGATGGCCCTTGCAATGTCAGTATCCTATAAAGTGAATTTTTCTCTCTAAAGTCTTCCTGCCTGTATTAGAATTTCACCTTTACCATTCAATAACTAGGCTATCCTGACAAGTTCCTTTGTTACTTCTTAGGGCTGTTGCAAAAATTAAACATGATAATCAAAATAAAATGTTTAGCACAGTATAAATAGGGAATAAACAATAAATACAAGCCACATTAACTTATTTAACTTCTAAGCCTGAAGGTAAAGAGAGAGATAGATTCCACTCAGTCTTCTCTCATCCTTTGCTTTCATCGTTTTCCTGATTCCCAGTCCGAATCTCAACAGTCTTGACCTTCATGAAGCATGCAAACACACTGGTCTCATCATGAAAATCAAGGACAGAAAAATCTCAAGTTAGAATATAGACCAACACTCTTACAACATCTGGCACATAGTAGGAATTAAAAAACTCTAGGTCAGTTGAGCGTACAAGTCTTGATTTTGGCTCAGGTCATGATCCAAATTCTAGCTCACATCTTCCTTCCCTACCTAACATGACTCAGAATTTTAATTAAGACTTTAATGTAAGACTAATTACAAATTTTAGTACTATCTAAGCAAGTATGTCAACATAAATCTTTACCTATTTTCTATTTACTTACTTTCTCAAACACTCTCAAACTTCACCATGCAGTTTAACAAAGTTAAATACAAAGAATGAATTAACTTACTCGTTCTATAGAAGAAGATGATTTGTTTGGTTATGTGTGTTTGTGCATTACCCTCAAGAGTTCTGAAGGACAAGAAACACATGATAGTAGAACTCCATACTGTGTCACTGGCCTTTGGACTTGGGTAGGAGATATTTTCTGTTCTCAATGAATGGCTGAGAACCAATTATTTTACATGAAGTGCTTTGAAGATTAAACTTGTCAATAATACTTAACAGGGACAATGTTTAACAACTTGATTTGTTTGGTATAATTAGCATCATAATTCTATTATTTTGTTAATAAAGAGTGTTCAAATTTTTAGTGCTTCTCACCTTCACATACTTTATGACCCTGATTTCACATGACTTTATGAACTGATTTTCACTATAACTTTTGGAAATATTGCCACATGTAAGAATTACAGATAATTATCAGTTAGATTCCTTCATCATGAAAACAAAATAAAGAACAAATTAATAATTACATACATGTTTAGCTTCATTATTTCCAATGGAGAGAAAGACCTAGGTTCAAAGAAAAAATTTTTAAGTCTTTTTTTTAAGTAGTTCTGAGGAGAAAAGTATCAAGGATGGAAAATAACCAACAAATTACAGAGTAAGCATTTATCCTAATATAAAAAAATTATTGATTTATAATCTTAAATATACTGAATAACTCACGCTTCCAGGAAGAGAATAACTAGTAAAGTCATTATTTTTAGCATCTAAATCTCCAGTTCTAGAAATATTCTAAGTGAAAAAAGTTGGATAAAACCCAGGAGATAAAATACTTATAAATTTGTGAAAAATGAACAGACACCTTTGCAGAGAAAAAAAATGGGGAAGGGCAAATGCTGAAGAAAGTAGTACAAATATTAATTAATATTAAGCTTGCGAGTAATGATTGTGTGAAAATAAAGTTTAATAAAAATATTTTATTGAAGATCTAAATTTCACAGAAAAGAGGTATGAAAAGCCCAAACATGTGTCTGTTTTATAATTCACATTATTTATTGTTTAAAGAGTCTTTGACATCCACGTCTCCTTTTGCTTGTCTAGTGATGTGTCAGTGAGAAAAACAAATTATGACTACAGGAATGTATATGCTATGGTTTTGTTTCAAATAACCCTGTTTTTGCTGTCTCGCCACACTTTTTTTTTTTTTGACAACTAATGGCAGATCCAGACTTAGCCAATCCTTCTCATGGAGAAGGCTGCACGTACTTACACAGAGCAGTCAATAAAAGGAAGTAAAGCAATGTACAACAGTAAAGCTAAGGTAAGACAATAGAAAAAATCCTATATAAACTTCCCAGACTTGATGTGATGGTACCTATAAGCATTACCTATGACATACTTAGATCTCCATGTATCTAAATTGTGACCACCACTGTGCTTCTCCTTGTAGATTTGTTCCAGAAATGGAAATCCTGTGAGCTTATATCACCTGGCACTACTAACCTATTTAAAACCTGACTCTGTTTTTGTTTTGACTGTGTGGTTCCACATACATCACCTCTTGGTTTGTTTTCCTGAACCAATATGAAGAATGTTTCTTACAATGTCAAATCAATTTGTATCAACCCTCTAAAAAAATCAAATATGTCGTTCCATAATTCTAACAGTTTTTGTTATCTGAGCTGCTAACAACATGTAGGCTGTAAGTACAAAGTTTACACTGAGAGAAAGTTGATTGAAAATATTTACATATGTGTAGAATTACATATGTAATGCAACTGTGATTTGGAATGCCATGGGCCTATCACAGTGAATACAAATATAAATGTTATCAACTGTTTAGCAAATAAATTAAAAAATATTAGAATGGATAGTAAAAAGTTATGGTCAGTGATGGATGGTCCCCATAAATCTCTTTTAATATTTCTTTAATATATCAACATTTATAATTAGCCTTTCTTTAACTTGAGAAATTGTGTCTGCTTTCAAAATAATGCCTAATTCCCATTTTGTAATAACAGTTTTTAAATTCTGATGTGATAGGAAAATTTAAAAACCTGGTAAGAGATCAAAATGTTTCACAGTGTGTAGGATTTTTTCCCCCTTTGTTACTATGTGCTCTTGTTATTTGCTTTACTCAAAGGGTCACCACCAGTGTAGTGACTTCAGGCTTGAGTATATTCTTTAGGATACAAGGCTATCTTTGCAGAATGAACAAAGGTTAACAAAATGAATCTCATTCTCAAAAACAAAATGTTTACATGTTATAAGTGGCTTCCTAGAGTTACCATTATTACTAATCATACATTATAACTTTTTAAATTAGAACACTAATTTAGGTCACAATAGCACAAATGTTTTTAGATGTAATTCAAATGATTTCCCTTTTTTTGACCTTTATTTTCTAGTTCAAGATACCCACTGAAAAATCGATTGGTCATTGGAAAGGATTCTTTCACAATTAAGAATTTTGTTATAAGAATATCTGCCCACGTGGAGCCATGTATCTGAAGTAAGTCATGATTGTTTTTATACAAAACTGAAAGATGAACTGCTCTGTATCTTGAATACTCAACATTTTTCTCTTTTTCACAAGAATGAGGATTTCTGCTGAGCAGTATGATTAAATAGAATCAGCAAAATCATAATATTTACATGTCTTTTTCTCTTTTCTCACAAAAGACATTCACTCCTTTCATGTTTATTTAATAGTTCTAAATCCCTAGATACTTTTCAAGTCTTTTGCTCACCTGCCAATGACTGATAATTATTTAGCCATCAATGTCTTTCCCCACCAACTTCTGATAAGAGAAATCTCTTCTAAACCCAAAAAAAAGATTTAGAGAATACATCTCAGCTGATCTTCTATGAAAGAAAGAAAAAAATTTAATAATTTATCTTAATGTGATTTTCATTTACAAGAAAGCTAATATTTCACTGACCTAACATCATCTTGATATAAGAATGGAGCAGTTCATGTCTTCATTTTATTATTTATTGGTGGGGAAATTGAAGCCCAGACACATCAGAGAACAGTTAATTTGCCCAAAGTTACACTGCAATTGTGGCAAAGCTAGATTCAGAATCCAAGACGGAGCTCAGATACTAAACCTAGGATGTTTTCCAAAAGATTGTTCTTTCTTCTCTCCTTTTCCATCAAGACCACAAGAGAAATGTTCTTATATGTAACAGAATATTAAAACACAAAATTCACGTAAGTACAAAATATCCATATTTTAAAGTTATCCATGTATGGTATGTACATTCTAGATAAATTTTTTTCATTACCTACATAAAATTTTGGAAAAGAGACAGATAAAATAGCTTAAAAGATAAAAATTATACAAGATAGTAGAATTCATTAGGAATATGACACATAATTTCACCAGTACCAGCCACTGCACACTTTAAAAACAGTCACTGCTCTGAAGAACTAGGTTTTTTTAAGTTTTCTAAAAGAATTTAGTAATTTAAAATAGAACAGCAAGTGGGCCAGATCTCAGGAGAACAAAATCTCCTTAAATTTATAGGAAGTTGCAATTTGCATTTGGGCTCCAATAAGATTAATTTTCAAAATGGTGTTTTTGTTAGTGGTCATAATTAATATTCCTATTAAAGTGCTGGGACCTGCAGGAGCATATATTTGTTCTTAAAAGCAGCTTAAAATCCCAGATCTTCTAATTCTCTTGCTCTGGTCTACATACATTTTTTAACGGAATACTTAGCAATAATTGTACGTATGTGTACAATATAAGTACAAGTACCTGTACTTAATGTGAGATGAATCTGGTTCATAATAAACATTTTCCATTTTAACAATGAAGTATATATCCCTATTCAACCTCTATCTCTAAACCATTCTAAGTACTATTTATGTCATTGTGGGACACTAGGAGCTTTGGTATTGTCATCTGTCTTTTGTGTGCCAATTTTCTTTTCATCATAAGCTCTTCTATCTACTAGACCATAGTTAGTGAAATAATATCCTAATACAGACTGATAAAACTTGTCATTATGATGTACGGCTCACATTTCCATTTTTGTTTGGCTTTTGCTATTACATTGCAACCACCTGTCCAGGGTACAGCATCTGATCTTATTATATTATCATAGAAAAATATTGAAGGTATGTAAGTTGCTTTGAAAAATGTTTGGATTTTAAATACATATCTATTTCTATTAGTACATTGTTCAGAAACATAATAATAAAAATTTTATTCTGGATGCACCGAAAGTATCTATACAGTGTAAGAATAAGACATGCAGTCGTCTGGTCCCCCAAAAGAGTCTACTGTCTTTGTGCTGGCTGAGGCAACACAGAACATGACTATATCATGATTGCACATATTAAAGCAAGTGCTCACCCTTCATTTAAATCTGAGTAAGTTCAGTTGGTAAGAACTGCAGAGTCTGGGAACCAAAAAGACTACTCTATATACAGTGTTTGCTGAACACATGCATTTCTGCTGGAAACAGAAGAGTGCATTCAGCACCTCATCATATCATGCACATAGGGACAGAGGTGACTGGAGAAGAATACTGTGATAACTGCACCATAAACAAGCATCTGACACATTTTACCCCTTTGTGACAACTTCAAATAGTTGAAAATCATGTTTATTTCCCCTGTATACAAACAATAATAATGTAGGTTGACTGAGTCAATGGCAGAACACAGCAAATATTTGCTTTCAACATTCTGATACAGTTTTACACCAATGGTTATTTTTGAAGCACAGGGCTAAAGTTTGACCATTTCTATACTCAGACTATATTTCCTATTCATTCACCTTTAAAAGCTTACCCAGGCTTGTGTCATACATGGTTAAATAGAAAAATACCCTGCAATTCAATGACTCTCAGAGGTCAAGAAAAAGGGACCCTTCTCACCATGAAAGCAACTAAGTCTCAATTTCAAAGCTGATTCCTTTTACTGTGATTACCTCATTTTCTTGTGCCTGTGGCAGGTAGATGTTATGGCACAGCCTGGAGACAGTGCTCCCCTGAAAACTTCCACGGTGAATAATGGAAGTCGTGGGCACAGAGAAGGGGAAACGGAGCCCCTGGCACATTACATCTGTTCTAAGACTCCTCGATTAAAGAGGTACATCTTGTGGGTATGTAACGAAGCTCTAATAGAAATTTTTAAATATCCCTTGTTTTTATAAATTACTTGGTTCTGCCCTTCTCCAGTCTGATTGTGATAACCTATCTTTCAGTTCTAGTGGTTTTGTTTGGTGATGCTGAGAGATCATTAGAAAAGCTCTTAAAAAGGGCAACAATAGGTCAAAATATCTCCTTTGATTTTTCTATCATCCGGTGTATGTTGTGAACATATATGTACAGATGGTCCAATAATATACAAATTCCTGGAATATATTTTCAACTTGATGCAAGCAATAACTTCCGTATTCCCACAATTAGATGTCACGCATGCACCAATTTAAAAGTATGCCTCTTTGATCAACTTCATAACATAGACTTTAGTCAAAAGAAAAAATTCTTCTGGGTTCTTACAAATGAACACGTATTTTATTCTTAATACATACCACTGAAGGGACTGGCTATACACAACTGTTTGTGACTTTTTTTTAGTTGATAATAGGCACTTTCTAGGAAGAGGATTTATGACTCAAAAGACTCTGAAATTCAGTCTTTAGTAACCTCTTTCATCAATAGATCTGCCTGAGCCACAGTAGTCTATTGTATCAACTCAGCAGAAGTCCTGCAGTAGAACTGTGTGCAAAAAAGCTTTAGAAAATTGTAACCAGAATAAAATTATAGAAAAGCAGTTATCTGAACTGAGCAACTTAACATCTACTTCTTAGTGTGTGTTTTTTTTCACCACGTTTCATGTGTTAACCCTATAAATGTTAAGAATCCTGTGTGAACAATTCTGTACCTGTGTTTCATCTTAAGTTACAGATATGCTACAAAATATTGTTTACCTGCTTACATTCTTTATTTTATGTCATTCTAGGTAAAATTTTGATATGATTACTTAGATGTGTTTTGTTTGTTTCTTTGCTAAGAGCCTTTCAACTTCACCTTTGAACAAGTTTTAGAAGCACACATTTAGAACATTCATCACATTTGGAAAACCAGCATCACTAACATGAATTGTTAAAAGGCCCTTTTACCCTGTGGTGCAGTTTGTCTATAATAATATACACTATATGAATAGTTTCATATTTATGGGATTGATAAAACCAGCTTACAAGATGGCAGCTGTTCTCCAAGACGGAGGGAGGAGGGATTTCCTTACATAAGAGTTAATGATTACTATCTAAGTACAGTGTTAAAAAAGGAGAGGTATAGTAGAGCAGAAATGCAATTCATGCACAAAACTCATAGCCATACATTCTCAGTGTCCCACACTGCTGTCTGATTTAGGCAACAAAACAGTCATTTTGATAGAGCAGACATTGCCTGTTGGGGAAAATAACCTAACAAACACTAAAACCTAACCTAACAGAAAAATATCCTATGAAAAGAGATTATAAAATGGTACCAACAGTCTAAAATGTTGAACCCTCCCTTGGCATTAATCTAGAATTTTAACTTAACAGTAAGAAAATGACAGCTCGATATACTCAGCCTGAGGTCAAATTTATCATGGCAACATTGGCAGGTTGGACCCTGATTCTTCAAATAGTACATTGCCTTAGTTAGCAAAAATCATACTTTTTTTTGTATTAGAATAGAGATTATAAATGTAAAGTGTGCATGCAGTCAACTGCATAATATACAAGCAATATCTATGTTTTAAATAATCATCTTCTTTGGCAGGCCAGAATCCAGCTGGACATGCAATATTTACATTATCAAAATCCATATTGTTTCATCATATTGAAAGCAAGTGAAAATATATATATATATATGTATATACTGTATATACACACATATGTATATAGATGTATATACTGTTTTCAATATATTAACAAATATATATTAAAAGTGGATTTCATCTTTGTCGGATTCAGGTGACTCAGGCCTTGAAACACTAAAAATATCCTGACATGGTATTTGGGAAGGTACTTGGAGTGGCATCTGAGATTTGGGAGAAGAGGTCTGGGGCACGCTTTTTTCTGAGAGTATTTTTAAAATTTCTGCCACCTGTTTTTCCAGGGCAGTCATTCTGCAGTTTAGCAGCTGGATGTCCTCTTTGAGTTCATGTTTGACTTCCTGCAGTGTGGTTTGTAAGGCCTGCTCTGGGATGGGATAAAAGGGGTGCTTGGCATCAGCCTGAATAGGGCTGTGCTCCAGTGGACTTCGGGCCTCTCCGGCCTTATCCAAACGAAGGTCACTTTTTGTAATCCCACTGTCACAAGAATCTGTTTTCCTTAATGGGTTTTTGGTAACGCTGTTCTCTGAATCGCTGCCCTTGGGGTCCTCTGACAATAGCCCCATGGACTCCGCTTTCGTGACGTTATTCCAGTCTTCCTTCTTCTCCTCAGGGGCTCCCATGTTATTCTTGAGTCGCAGCCATCCCTTCCCATTTCCATTCTTCATCCTTATGGGGCTGTTGACTTTGAGACATTTGGGGTCAGCACCGCCATTGGGCTTGAGTTCCATGGCATCGCGGTTATTTTGCTTGAGGGACTCACTGGTTTTCACGTAGGCCAGAGATGTCTGGATGGGTGTGATCTGTGACACGGTGACCACACTGGTGCCTGTGATAGAGGCTCCATTCTGTAAGGAGCGGCTTTCTACCTGGAGCTGGTTGCGCTCGGGGTCACTCTGTGTTGACCCCTGATTCCGCAGCTCCTTCTGCTGCTTGAACTTCTGGAAGAGCTTTCGGACTGGGTGGTCCACGGGGATGCTGAGGGTGACCTCATTCTTCTGCCTGAGGCGCTCCTCTTCTTCTTTCTTCACATCACTGATTTTTCGGAAAATGATCTGTGGACGGGAAGATATGTTCAGAACATGATTATGAAGATTGACAAACTTACTTACAATTCTGGATGCTGGATAAATTTTGTTTTGCTGAGGAAACCCTCAAACACAAGATCATTTCTGAAGGGAAAAAAAATACCCTAATGCCATTTAGCAGATGCAATATACTTAAAACTCAACATAGGAGCACTGACTAAGCTTATTTAGCTTATTTAGTCCTACTCCCTTGCATACAGAAGGGGGAATATAATAGACAACTGAATAGAGATGCCTGCTATTTAGTTTATGCTCCCATTTAATAGAAAATATATAAATATATATGTTAGTATGGTGTATGTGTGTATGCATACGTAAGGAACTATACTAAATTTCCTTTTAACGGCATCATTGTTTTTTGTATGTTTTTCTTTTATATATGAATATATTCAAGACCATTTTTAATAACATCTTCTGTTTACGGGGTCAAATTATGAGATCTAGGCTATAAAAAGTACCAAATGTTAGACACTTTACTAGCATAGCACGTATGTGGGATGGGAGGAGGGATTAAATTTATTTATGTGGCCCCAGAGGGCACTAGGATCTGTAATACCAACGCAATACATACTTCATTTCGAACTATCTATTCATTAAATAAACTGCCTCCAACACTCATGAACTTCACACCACTAAAATATCCGAACAGAAGTAAGGATTTTGTCCATGTAATACTGTCACTGGGTGGGAGATTGGACTATTCAAATTTCAACATTCTTAAAATTTGTTTTTTATTCGTAGTATTCATTTTTCCCTTATCATTATTCCAACCTACCTATAGACTCTTCTTACCTTTTGAAATATTATAAAGTTTTTTTTTTTAGATCTAAGTTTGAGTTTTAATTACCTACATTTTTAATAAGTATAAATTCAATTGAATTATTGCCTGCTTTAAAAAATGATCAAAGATATATTTTTCTAAAACACACAAAGGAATGTTCCTCAATATAAAATTTTCTTTGCTATATAAAGATAGTTTCTGTGCAATGTGACAATACCATATATGATTGTGGTTTGTTTTTTTTT
>NW_024082581.1:109426-147480 GCF_003009895.1 Hyaena hyaena | reverse complement strand
GGGAGGGGGGATGGGCATGGAGGAGGGCACTTTGGGGATGAGCACTGAGTGTTATGTAGAAACTAATTTGACAATAAACTATTTGTTAAAAAAAATAAAAAATAAATAAAATAATAATTATAAAATTGTATTGGTGGGTTTATAATGTATAGAGAGTCAATTTCCATTACAATAATAGCAGTGTAGTAAGGAATGAGCAAAGTTTTTTCATATTATTAGAAGTAAATTGATATTAACACAAGCTAGATTGCTATAAAATTAAATAGTAATATTTTTTCTTTTATAGTTTATTGTCAAGTTGGTTCCCATATAACATCCAGTGCTCATTCCAACAAGTGCCCTCCTTCATGCCCATCAGCCCTTTCCTCCTTACCCCCACTCCCATTAACCCTCAGTTTGTTCTCAGTATTTAAGAGTCTCTTATGGTTTGCCTCCCTCACTCTCCTTAACTATTTTTTCCCCTTCCCCTCCCTCATGGTCCTCTGTTAAGTTTCTCCTGTTCTATATATGAGTAAAAACATATGGTATCTGTCCTTTTCTGCCTGACTTACTTCATTTAGCACAATAATGTCGAGTTCCATCCATGTTGCTACACATGGCCAGATTTCATTCTTTCTCATTGCCAAGTAGTATTCCATTGTATAGATAAACCACATCTTCTTGATCCATTCTTCAGGTGATGGACATTTAGGCTCTTTCCATGATTTGGCTGTTGTTGAGAGTGCATGTGCCCCTATGCATCAGCACTCCTGTATCCCTTGGGTAAATTCCTAGCAGTGCTATTGCTAGGTCATAGAGGAGTTCTATTGTTAATTTTTTGAGAAACCTCCACACTGTTTTCCAGAGGGGCTGCACCAGTTTACATTCCCACCAACAGTGTAGGAGGGTGCCTGTTTCTCCACATCCTCGTCAGCATCAAGAGTCCTCTGATTTGTTCATTTTAGTCACTCTGACCCGCGTGAGGTGGTATCTCAGTGTGGTTTTGATTTGTATTTCCCTGTTGATGAAGGATGCTGAGCATCGTTTCATTTATCTGTTGGCCATCTGGATGTCTTCTTTGGAGAAGTTATCTGTTTATGCCTTCTGCCTATTCACTGGATTATTTGTGTTTTTTTAGGTGTGGACTGTGGTGCATTCCTTATAGATTTTTGATACTAGCCCTTTATCCGATATGACATTTTCAACTTTCTTTTCCCACTGTCAGATGCCTATTAGTTTTATTGATTGTTTCCTTTGCCGTGCAGAACTTTTGATCTTGATGAGGTCCCAATCGTTCATTTTTGCTCTTGATACCCTTGCCTTTGGAAATGTGTCGAGTAAGAAATTGCTGCAGCTGAGGTGGAGGAGGTAATTGCCTGCTTTTTCCTCTACAGTTTTGATGGTTTCCCGTCTCACATTCAGGACCTTCATCCATTTTGAGTTTATTTTTGTGTATGATGTGAGAAAATGATCCAGTTTCATTCTTCTGCATGTTGTTGTCCAGTTCTCCCAGCACCATCTGTTAAAGAGGCTGTCCTTTTTCCATTGGATACTCTTTCCTGCTTTGTCAAAGATTAATTGGCCATACATTTGTGGGTCCAATTCTGAGTTCTCAATTCTATTCCATTGGTCTATGTGTCTGTGTTTGTGCCAATACCATACTGTCTTGATGATTACAGGTTGGTAGTAGAGGCTAAAGTCTGGGTTTGTGATGCCTTCCCTGTTGGTTTTTTTCTTCAATATGACTGGCTATTTGGGGTCTTTTGTGGTTCCATACGAATTGGAGGATTGTTTGTTCTACCTTCAAGAAGAATGCTGGTGCAGTTTTGATTGGGATTGCATTGAATATGTAGATTGATTTGGGTAGTATTGACATTTTAACAATATTTATTCTTCCAATCCATGAGCATGGGATGTTTTTCCATTTCTTTGTGTCTTCTTCAATTTCCTTCATAAGATTTCTATAATTTTCATCATAGAGATCTTTTACACCTTTGGTTGGTTTATTCTTAGTATCTTATGTTTTTTTGTGCAATTGTGAATGGGATCAGTTTCTTGATTTCTCTTCCTCTGTTACTTCATTATTGGTGTATAAAAATGCAATTCATTTCTATACATTGATTTTGTACCTTGCGACTCTGCTGAATTCATGGATCAGTTCTAGTAGGCTTCTGGTGGTGTCTGTCGAGTTTTCCATGTAGAGTACCATTTCATCTACGATAAGCGAAAGTTTGACTTCATATTTGCCAATTGTGATGCCTTTTATTTCGTCTTGCTGTCTGATTACTGATGCTAGGACATCCAGCACTATGTTAAACAACAGTGGTGAAAGTGGACTTCCCTGTCTTGTTCCTGATCTGAGGGGGATAGCTCTCAGTTTTTCCCCACTGATGATGATATTACCTGTGGGCTTTTCATAAATGGCTTTTGTGATGCTTAAGTATGTTCCTTCTATCCCGACTTTCTGGAGAGTCTTTGTTAAAAAAAGGATGCTGTATTTTGTAAATTGCTTTTTCTGCATCCTTACAGGATCATATGGTTTTATCTTTTCTTTTGTTAAGGTGATGTATTACATTGATTTATTTGAGAATATTGAACCAGCCCTGTAACCCAGGAATGAATTCCACTTGATCATGGTGGATAGTTCTTTTTATACGCTGTTGAATTAGATTTGCTAGTATCTTGTTGAGGATTTTTGTATCTATATTCATCAAGGATATTGGCCTATAGTTCTTTTTTGCTGGGTCTCTGATTTGGGAATCAAAGTGATGCTGGCTCATAGAATGAGTTCAGAAGTTTTCCTTCCATTTCTATTTTTTGGAATAGCTTGAGAAGAATGGGTATTTATTCTGATTTGCATGTTCGGTATAATTCCCTAGGAAAGCCATCTGGTCAAGGGCTCTTATTTGTTGGAAGATTTTTGATAACTGATTCAATCCCTTCAGTAGTTATGGGTCTTTTCAGATTTTCTATCTCTTCCTGTTGGAGTTTTGGTAGTGTGTGTGTGTGTTTAGGAATCTGTCCATTTCTTCCAGGTTGTCCAGTTTATTGGCATATAATTTTTCATAGCGTTCCCTGATAATTGCTTGTATTTCTGAGGGATTAGTTGTATTATATACATTTTCTTTTTTGATTCTGTCTATTTGGGCGCTCTCTTTTCTTTTTGAGGAGCCTGGCTAGAGGTTTATTAACTTTGTTTATTTATTCAAAAGACCAACTCTTGGTTTCATTGATCTGTTCAATTATTTCTTTGGTCTCTATGTTGTTTATTTTTTTATTCTATATTGTTTATTTTGTCCTGATCCTTATTATTTCTCTTCTTCTGCTGGCTGGTGTTCTTGCTGCTTTACTTCTAGTCCGCTTAGGTGCAGTGTTAGATTTTGTATTTGTGCTTTTTCTAGTTTCATGAAATAGATCTGGATTGCAATGTACTCTTGTCTTAGGACTGCCTTTGCTGCATCCAAAAGAGTTTGATTTGTTGTATTTATTTGTTTCCATTTATTGTTTATTTTTTCTCTAATTGCCTGATTGGCCCATTCATTCTTTAGTAGGGTGTTCTTTAATCTCCATGCGTTTGGAGGTTTTCCAGACTTTTTCCTGTGGTTGATTTCAAGTTTCATAGCATTGTGATCTAAAAATATATGTGATATGATCTCAATTCCTTTATATTTATTGAGGGCTGCTTTATGACCCAGTATGTGATCTATCTTGGATACTGTGCCATACTTACTTGAGAAGAAAGTGAATTCCATAGCCACAGGATGTCGAGTTTTAAATATATCTGTCAAATCCCTCTGGTCCAATGTGTCATTCAAGTCCACTGTTTCTTTAGTGATTTTATGTCTAGTTGATCTATCCATTGCTGTAAGTGGAGTATTAAAGCCCCCTGCAATTAGCACATTCTTATCATTAGGACTGCTTATGTTTGTGATTAATTGTTTTATGTATTTGGGTTCCTCCAAATTTGGTTTATAGACATTTATAGTTATTAACTCTTCCTGATGGATAGACCCTATAATTATTAAATAATTCCATTCCTCATTTCTTTTTTTTAATGTTTTATTTATTTCTAAGAGAGAGAGAGACTGCGTGAACAGGGGAGGGTCAGAGAGAGAGGGAGTCACAGACTGAAACAGGCTCCAGGCTCTGAGCTGGCAGTCAACACAGAGCCTGACGTGGGACTCTAACCCACGAACCGCGAGATCATGACCTAAGAGAAAGTCGGACGCTCAACCGACTAGGCCACCCAGACGCCCCCCATTCTCATTTCTTATTACTGCCTTTACTTTAAATTCCAGTTTGTCTGATATGAGTATGGCTACTCCAGCTTTCTTTTGACTTCCAGTAGCATGACAGATATTTTTCCATCCCCTCAATCTGTAGTTGTCTTCAGGTTTAAGATAAGACTCTCTCAGACAGCAAATAGATACATTTTGTTTCTTTATTCATTCTGATACCCTATGTCTTTTTATTGGAGCATTTAGTCCATTTACATTCAGTGTTATTATTGAAAAATATTGGTTTAGAGTCATCTTGTCTCTGTAGGATTCATGCTTGTGGTGGTGTCTCTGGCAACTTGTGTTCCTTGCAATATTTCCTTCTTAGAGTCCCCTTTAGATTTCTTGTAGGGCTGGTTTAGTGGTGATAAATTCCTTGAATTTTTGTTTGTTTTGGAAAACCTTTATCTCGTCTTCTATTCTGAATGATAGGCTTGCTGGATAAAGGATTTTTGGATGTATATTTTTTCTGTTCATCACATTGAAGATTTCCTGCCATTCCTTTCTGGCCTGCCAAGTTTCAGTACATAGGTCTTCAACTATTCTGATATGTCTCCTTTGTATGTTGAAGCCCATTTCCCCTAGCTGCTTTCAGAATTCTCTCTTTATCCTCATATTTTGCTAGTTTGGCTATGCTTTGCCATGCAGATCGATTCAAGTTACATCTGAGGGGAGTTTTCTCTGCCTCTTGGATATCAATATTTGTTTGCTACCCCAGCATGGGGAAGTTCTCAGCTATAATTTGTTCAAGCACCCCTTCAGCGCCTTTCTATCTCTCTTTTTCTAGAATTTCTGTGATATGGATATTGTTCCATTTGATTGCATCACTCAGTTCTTGAATTCTCCTTTCATGCTCCTGGATCATTTGATCTCTCTTTTTCTCAGCTTTTTCTTTTTCTGTAATTGTATCTTCTAATTCACCTATTCTCCTCTCTGTCACTTCAGTCTGTGCAGTGGCCACCTCCATTTTATTATGCATCTAATTTATAGCATTTTTTAATTCATCACAACTATTTTTAACCTCCATAGTCTTTGTAGCAATAGCGTGCCTGGTGTCTTCCATGCCTTTTTAAAGCCCAGCGATTAATTTTATGATTATACTAAATTCTTGTTCAGTAATGCTGCTTATATCTGTTTTGTCACTGCTTCCTGGAATTTCTTTTTTGGAAGTAAGCTTCAGGAGGAACTTCCCCCTTTCCATTTCATCAGTTTGGCTAGCATTCTGTCTCTTGTCAATTTTGAAAGCTTTTTATGCACTCTGCATCTGTGATTACTGCTATATTAAAGGTGGCTCATAGAGTATCCATAGCCTGTGCATTCAGGAAGTGTTCTTTTAATGGTGTCTCTTTGTCTCTCTTGTGCATAAAACCAGAAATTCCATCTACAAATAAAGAACAGGATGGAGGCAGTGCTGATGGAAGTGCATATACAAAGAAAGAAATGACAGGAGTGGGAAGATAGAGAAATTGAACGTTGACCAGGCAGAGAGACTAAAAGGCTTAATTCAGTTAGAGAAAAAGGAGAATATGGCAGGAGGTAAGGAGAAAAAGGAAAAAAAAAAAAAACCTAAGATAATGTTACCCAGAGAAACTATATAGACTGATTATTTCAGGGAGAGAGAAAGGAAGATAACGATGGAGGAGTAGAACATACATCAAAAGAATGGATTATATATGCCTGTTTAAGCAAATCTATAACCAGAATACCCAGTCCAGAGGAGGAGAGAAATAAGAATGAGCTAGGGTAGAAAATGGTGAAACCTCAGTCCCTTCTTGTACCAAGCATTGCAAGTCACTCTTTTGGGTCTGATCTCACTGTGCCACAAGTGTAGCCAAGGTGAACTGTGTTCTATGTCCCGCACCCAACTTCGTTTCCAGATCTTACTCTGTGCACGTTAATGATACTGCCCGAAATGTAATCCTGCAAGCAGGGGTACCTCATAGCAGGGTATGGAGTAGGGGACCAGTTCCTCCTGGTGTCAACTGCGGCTGCTTCTCTTGTGCACTATCTAATCCTGGAGGGAATTTCTGGGACCGGGTCACCCAGCCCAAAGAAAGCTCTGCAGTTAGAGATAGGATCTCTCTCCAAAAGCCCTACGAGGCTGTCTTCTTAGTGGACTCCATCTATTTTCCTCTTAGTCTCTTGTGGTTCGGAGTTCGTTGGCTTCAGTTCTTCTTTGTTTAAGAGATGCAGGTAGGAAGTACAGAACTCCCTATTTCTCTGCCATCTTGCCCAGTCATCGAAAGCCAGGACCTAAATAGTAATCTTAAGGGCATCCATTAAAAAAAATAACTCAAGTTATAGGGAAAATTTGACAAGAAAATTAAAATAGTACAGAGCAAAATATTTACTTAACACAAGAAGTAACAGATGAATAGAACATAAAATACATAAGACATATAGAAAACAGCACAATGGCAAGATGTAAATCTTCTTATCAGTGATTACATTAAATATAAATGTTTAAACTTTCTAGTAGAAAGGCAGACATGAAAATTATAAATGAAAACAGTGACTCAACTATATACTGTCTATTAGAGATATGCTTTAGGTTCAAATACATGAATAATTTGAAAATTTAAAAAAATGGAAATGCATTTATCATGCTAACAGTACCTAAAGCAGAAGTGGAGTTCCTGTACTAATATACAAAATAAACTTTAAGACAAAAGTTATTATAATATACAAAATAAACTTTAAGACAAAAGTTATTACTAGAAACGAATCATAATATTTTTATTTTTTAGTATTTTATTTATTTTTGAGACCGAGAGAGACAGAGCATGAGTGAGGGAGGGGCAGAGAGAGAGAGGGAGATACAGAATCTGAAGCAGGCTCCTGGCTCTGAGCTGTCAGCACAGAGCCCAATGTGGGACTCGAACTCACAAACTACAAGATCATGACCTGAGCCGCAGTCAGACACTTAACCAACTGAGCCACCCAGGCGCTCTTATAGTATTTTTATAATGATAAAAGTGTCAATGCATCAGGAAGGCATTATATGTATAAAAAATGTATGCACTAAGCAACATATCCCCAAAATACAAGAAGTAGAAATTGGTTTAATTGAAGGGAAAAACAGACAATTCAACAATATTAGGTGGAAACTTAAATATGTTACTTTCAATAATGGAAAGAAGAACTAAACATAAAAATAATTAAGTTGCAAGACTCACACTTCTCAATTTCAAAACTTGCTACAAATTTATAGTAATCAAGACAGTATGGTACTAGCACAAGAATAGTCATATAGCTCAATGAAATGGAATTAAGAAACTGGAAATAAACTCTTATATTTACAGCCATTTGATTTTTGACAAAAATGCCAAATATTCAATGGATAAAGAAATGTCTTTTAACAAAGTGTTAAGACAACTGGATATCCATATACAGGATATCCTACTTCGCACCGTATTTTTAAAAAATGCAAAATGGATTCAAGAGTTAAATATAATAGCTGAAACTCTAAAATTCGTAGAATAAAATAGAAAAAAGATAGGTGTAAAGCTTTGTGATCTTGGATCAGGCAATGGTTACTTAGATACAATACCAAAACCACAAACAAGAAGAGGAAAAATAAACAAAAATAAATTGAACTTTCCAAAACTTATTTGTGTGCTTCAAAATCACTTTCAAGATAGTGAAAATACAACCTACAAAATTAAAGGAAATATTGCAAACCATGTATCTAATAAGGTAAAGAACATTTACAGTTTAACCAAAAGGGATACGTAATTTAATTTTGTAATGGATAAAGGATTGAATAGACATTTCCTCCAGAGAATATATACAAATTACCAAGAGCACATCAAAAGATGGCCAACATCATTAGTCATTAGGCAAATGCAAACTAAAACCACAATGAGATATCACATTATAGCCACTAGGATAGATATAATAAAAGATACAGAAAACACAGGTGTTGGAGTGAATGTAGAGAAGCTGAAACCCTCTTACATTGCTGGTAGGAATGTAGAATGGTGTAGCTACTTCGAAACATTTTTGTCACTTCCTCAAGTAAACATAGAATTGCCATCTGACTCAGGAATTCCACTTCTAGATACATACCCAAGAGAACTGAAACATATATATATATACACACATAAAACATACATAAAAACATACACACATAAAAACATAACCACAAATATTCACTGCTACTTTATTCATAACAAACATTGGAAATAATTCAAATATCTGTTAATTGGTTAGTAGATAAACAAAATGTTTTACACATATACAATGGATTATTATTCATACATAAAAAGGAATGAGGGGTGCCTGGGTGGCTCAGTCAGTTAGGTGCCCGACCTTTGATTTTGGCTCAGGTCATGATCTCACAGTTCCTGAGTTCAAGACCCATGTTGTGCTCTACTCTGGCAGCAGGACAGAAAAAAATCTTACTTGGGATTTTCTCTCTCTCTCTCAAAATAAATAAATAAACTTAGAAAAAAAGGAAAAAAGTGTTAATACATACCTCAATGTGGATAAATATTGAAAACATTATGCTGAGTGAAATGAACCATACACAAAAGGTCATGATTCTTTTTATATGAAATACTCAGAATAGAAAAATCCATTAAGAAAGCATATTGGTGGTTGTGAAGGGTTTATGTTAGAGTGGAATAAGGAGTGACTACCAATGTGTACAGAGTTTCTTAGAGGGTAATAGAATGATCTAGAATTAAATGTGTGGCTCAGTCGGTTAAACGTCCGACTTTGGCTCAGGTCATGATCTCACTGTTTGTGGGTTTGAGCCCCGCATTGGGCTTGTGCTGACAGATAGCTCAGAGCCTGGAGCCTGTTTTGGATTCTGTATCTCCCTCTTTCTCTGACCCTTCCCTGTTCACTCTCTCTCTCTCTCTCTCAGAAATAAATAAAACATTTAAAATTTAAAAAAACCTAAAAATTGTTTAATTGTATACTTTAGAAAATACATTTTAGGATATGTAAGTTGTATCTCAATTAAAATAAATAATAAATTAATGAAAGAAAAATATCAGTTGATTAACATAAATCATCATTCACAATTAATGATGGGCATAAAATAATTAAGTATCTTAAATGTGTGCTGCACTCAAGTATAAATTCAAAAGGCAATTTTGATAAGTCACTTTTTTAAAAATATATACAAGAGCCTAATATTGTTCAAATAATATTATATCTCTTTTACTGTTACAACAACAATCCTATGGAGAAGGTGTTTTTCTGTCCTCCAATTAATACAACATAATTTAAGCAAAGAGAAGTTAAATTACTTGCCCAAAGTCATTGAGTACTATTATTTTGTTGTCAGCTGAAGAAGTTTTAAAATAAAGGACCTCATCAAGATTAAAAGCTTCTGCACAGCAAAGGAAACAACCCATAAAGATAATAAGCAACCAACGGAATGGGAAAAGATAGTTGCAAATGACATATCAGATAAAGGGTTAATATCCAGAATCTATAAGGAACTCGCCAAACTCCACACCCGAAAAACAAACCACCCAGTGAAGAAATGGGCGGAAGATATGAACAGACACATCTCCAAAGAGGACATCCAGATGGCCAACAGACACATGAAACGATACTCAGCATCCCTCCTCATCAGGGAAATAGAAATCAAAACCACACTGAGATACCACCTCACGCCAGTCAGAGAGGCTAAAATGAGCAAATCAGAGAACTCTAGATGCTGGTGAGGATGTGGAGAAATGGGCACCCTCCTACACTGTTGGTGGGAATGTAAACTGGTACAGCCCCTCTGGAAAACAGTGTGGAGGTTCCTCAGGAAACTAACAATAGAACTCCCCTATGACCCAGCAATAGCACTGCTAGGAATTTACCCAAGGGATACAGAAATGCTGAGGCATAGGAGCACATGTACCCCAATGTTCATAGCAGCACTCTCCACAATAGCTAAAACATGGAAAGAGCCTAAGTGTCCATCAACAGATGAATGGATCAAGAAGATGTGGTTTATCTATACCATGGAATACTACATGGCAATGAGAAACAATGAAATCTGGCCATGTGTAGCAACATGGATGGACCTTGAGGGTGTTATGCTGAGCGAAATAAGTCAGGCAGAGAAGGACAAATATCATATGTTTGCACGTATAGGAGGATTAGGAGGAACTTGACGGAGGAACAAGGGGGAGAAGAAGGGCGGAAATGGTGGGGGAAAGGGAGAGAGGCAAACCATGAGAGACTCTTGAATGCTGACAAAAACTGAGGACTGATGGATGTGGGGGGGAGGGGGAGGGGCATGGAGGAGGGAACTTGTGGGGATGAGCACTGGGTGTTATGTGGAAACTAATTTGACAATAAACTATTTGTAAAAATAAAAAATTAAAATAAAATAAAATAAAATAAAGTAACTCCACTTAGTTTATATGCTAAGGTCCCAAAGACAATGCATTCTTTTTCATTTCATCATTTGCTTTTTTTATTTTCAAAGACAGGTATCCATAATTCCCATTTTACAGATGAGGAAACAAGTCTGAGAGGCTAAAATTTGAAACAGCAGGTGTGTTAAGAGGAAGAAAAGAGTACTTGTTGAACCATGTCCATCCATGAGCATTGGAATTAGCCAAACCCTGCACCCATGCAATTTTAATTTTAAAAATTAGAGATACTATATATTAGACAACTCAGCAGTTAAAAATGCCTGTGTATTATTTGTATGCCATTTTTGGAAAGATAAAACTACATGTACAGAAAGAAGATCACTGGTTGCTGGCATGGAGTGAGGGTAGGAAAGGAATTGTCTACAAAAGGATGTGAGGAAACTTTTTGAGGTGTTGGGAATGTTTTGTGTCTTGGTTGTAGTTGTTTATACGATGTAATGTATTTATCACAACTCACAGAACAGGACACTAAAATGAATATTATTGTAGCAAATTATACTTCAATAAATCTGACATTGAAAAAATAAGGAATCGTTGGCATCCTAAGGCTCATGCCTAGTGGGGTTAGAGACAAAGCTGTAAGTGTAACCCAAGTCAGCCAGTGCAGTATAATAATCTAAGTCTGAAAGCACAGGACTTGCTGCTATGACTACATCCTTCCAGGAAATAACACTCAGCACCTTGTCCTCCCACCTGAATGGGAACCTTCATTACCATAAGCTGGAACTTTGACATGAAAGTCAATCTTCTTAAATTATATTTTCCAGCAAGTATATAATAAATCCTTTTAGGATCTATTTCCTTTCATGGATATTTCCTTCAATAAAGTAAAATAAAACTAAATACATCTGTATTAATAACCACATTCTTCAGCAAGAAGTGCTTTGACATTTTTTGCATTGGTGCTGCACAAGATTAGAAAGTCAGGACTATTCAAGCTCACAGAGAAAGCTTCATTTTTGTTTAATCAGTGTTGCCAGTATGCAGTTTGTCCAGGACAGCAGGGAGAGCTGTGCTGGTCTTAAGACCTTCCCTCAGGCAAGGGCTTTTTGATGGAGAGAATATAAGAATGAGAATAGGGATCCCCATTAATGGCCCTGGCCATGTAGCTGTGCAGGGCTCCCCAGAGAGGTCTGTCTGCTGATGCTATGGGAGGTGAGTCATTCTAGTTTGAACTCTTCCCTCCAGCAAAATGCAAAGGTCCCCTGTGAACCTGTGGATCAAATCTTGAGTTAACAAGAGGGAGAGCTGAAACAGGCATGCTGTATTATATCATATCTCAATGCATCTCAACATCAGATCAAGTTATTATTTCAGAAAACATTTCATTTATTATGTTCCTGTCACCAATCTATGCATTTTATAATAATTAATACTTTATCTATAGAAAATAATATTTTGTATATAATACCTATAAAGGGGTTATTATTACTATATCCATACTAAAAACATGTAAACTGAGGCACAAGGAGTACATGTACCAAGATCACAAATCTAGTAAGTGACAGTGTCAAGATTTGAATCCATCCATTCTATCTCCAGCATCCTCCTCCTAACTGTGTGGAGTCTTTTCACGTTTACGTTATAATGTTTCATATAATTATATATACATAGATATAGATATCTACATGTAATTAAAATTGATAGAAAGGTATGAATGGATGAATGCATGGATCATGGCAGTATGGATAGAAGAAGAAATGTAAGGAAGGAGGAAACAGGGATGGAAGGAAGGAGAGAGAGGAAATAATGAAGGAATAGCTGGGTGGATACAGGAAGGGACAGAGTGATAGGGGAAAACGGAGGAAGGGACTGAGATATGGGTAGATAGGTGCTGGAGTTAAAAGAAGGTGGGATGGGTGAATAGGTGGATACATGGAAAGACAGTTTCTTGACTTCAGAGTATTAAGATACAAGGATAGTGCAACAAAAAGAAAACAAAACTTTACATTTGCAGCAACTAACACATACTAAGCACTTAAAAATATAGACATTGTTTTTAATCTAATATCAATTATTTTGAAGCCATAAAATTAAGGCCCTTTATTAATCCATATTTTGGAAGAAGAGAAGGTGGAGGGTAAGAAGGAGAAGTGGCAACTAAAATATCTTTTTCCACAGATTCCACTGCTAACTATGTAAGTCCCAATATATTATCTATGTACCGGGTGAAAGGAAATGAGTTGTTGACTCCAAAAAAGCATTAAAAAATAGTAAAGTGAGGACATGGGTTCAGGGTCAGAAAGGAAATGGCTGATCCAGGGAACAGGAGTTGGGAGTAGCTCTTGGTGTTTTCACAACTTCTGGAGTTCTAATTACCATCAAGCAAACCATCAACCCTAAAGAACAGTGTGTGGAGGACAGTAGAGAGGGAGGAGGAGTTGAAATAGGGAAAAAGAATTAGATTTACCTTCATCTAGCCAGCGTTTCCACATCACAAAAGAATCTAACTTTCAAAATGTGGACATCTAGCAACAGTAAAACCGGTTTGACCCCAAGTGGTAATATTAATATCATGCATCTTAAGTTTTAGCCGTGTAAATTCATTCTATATACCTGAAAAAAAACCCACACTATTTTTATTTTGATAGGAATCCATCCAGTCCTTGGTAAATTCAAATGTATTAGTTTTATTGCTGTGGCTGTTAAAAACAAGGTAAACAAAAATTGTACCTCTCTATCTTTCAGAGACACTAAGAAAGAAAGTTCTGTACATAGTAACCAAACAAACAAGGTTATAATGGAAAATATGTGGAGTATTAAACTATTTATGTAGTATCATTTGGCTTTCACTGTGTAACAAACCTCCTCAAAACTGAGTGGCTTAATGAAATAACTGTTATTTAGCTTTTGATTCTATGATATTAGTTGGGTGGTTTTTCTGGTCAACTTAGCTTAGCTGATCTCAAATGGGCTTATTCTTGCTGTTGTCAGACCATGCGATGGCTGACATAATCCAGGGTGGTGGATAATCTAGTCTGGCCATGTTCACGTGCTTGGCACACTGTTAGATAGGGTAATAAGGTTGGCTGAACTATGTGTTTTTCATCATCCAACAAACCAACTCAGCCTTCTTCAATGGCAGCAATTGAGTAACTCCAAAAGCAGAAAGTTCATATGCCCCAATCACAAATGCTTTTCAAGTTTCTGCTTGCATGACAATAGTTAATGTCCATTACCCAAAGCAGATAATATGGCCAACCCAAAATAAGGAACAGAGAAATAGACTTTGCCCCTTAATGGAAGGAGATGTAAAATCATACTGCCAGGGAAAGGAAACTCAGAGAAGATCTGCAGCTGTTTTTTAACCTGTCACACATACTGCTAAGATAATGTATATTACTTATATGTGTAGATTCATGGATTAAAATACAATGCTGAAAAAAAAAAACATAACTCCCTATTCCAGTATATAACAATTTTGGAGTTATGGCACTGTCTGAAATCTGACAAACTCTACACTTTTTCTTTTAAAAATACATGTGCATATTAGAATCCTCCCCCCCCCATCCAGATCTACAAATTTAGGGACAATTTCCAAATTTACGTCTGTACTTCTTAGAATGTTGAGGCCAAAAAGTAGAAATGCATTCTATTAAAGTGTTCCAGATTAAAGGACACTAAAAGACGTGCCAACTAAATGCATTGTAGAATCCTAAATTGTAGTGTAGATAGAAGAAAAAATTTATAAAGAATAATGTATCCTTTCCTGAGTAACCAACAGATCAAATACGAAATTAAAAGGTAAATTAAAAAGTTTCCTGATACAAATAAAAATGGAAACACAACCAGAACTTATGGATGTAGTAAAAGCAGCTCTAAGAGGGAAATTCATAACAATAGATAATTACATTAAGAAGCAAGAAATATCCCAAATAAACACCATAACTCGATTCTCAGGGAACTAGAAAAACAAACTGAACCCAAACTGATAATATGGAAGGAAACCATAAAGATTAGAGTAGAAATAAATAAAATGAGGAATAAATAAACAATAAAAAAGATTAACCAAACTAAGAGGTGGTTCTTTGAAAAGAAAACAAATTGGCAAACCTTTAGAGAACCCAAGTCAACAAAATTGTAAATGAAAAATGACATATTACAACTTATATCACAGAACTAAAAGAAAATCATAAGAGGCTACTATGAATAACTCTACACCCACAAACTGAACAATCTAGAAGAAAGGGAAAATTATTCCAAAAGTACAACTTACCAAGGCTGAGTCAGAAATAGAAAATATGAATAGACCAATTACTAGTTAAGGGGTTGAATCAGTAATCAAAACTATCTCAATAAAGAAAAGTCCAGGACAGACAGCTTCGCTGGTGAATTTTACCAAATACTTTAAGTATTAATACCAATCTTTCCCAAATTCTTCCAAAAACATTGAAGAGAAAGGAATACTAGTAAATTTGTTTTAAGAGGCTTGAGTTGTCTTGATACAAAAACCAGAAAAGGAAATGACTACAGAAGAAAACTGCAATCCAATATCCCTAATGCATATAGATGCAAAAATTCTCGGTAAAATACTAGAAGACTGAAATCAGCAGCACATTAAAAGGATCATTCACTGTGTCCAAGTGGGATTTATCTGTGGGATGTAAGGATAATTCAATATCGGCAAATCAAGCAATGTGATAAATAACATTAATAAAATGAAAAGAATCATATCTCAATAGATGTAGAAAAGGCATTACACAAAAGTCAACATCTATTCATGATAAAAACTTAAAATATTAGACACAGAAGGAACATATCTCATCATAGAAAAGGCATATATGACAAGCTCCCAGCTAACATCATACTCAATGGTGAAATGTTAAAAGCTTTTCTTCTAATATTAAGAAGAAGACAAGGGCACCTCCTCTCACCACTCTTACTCAACATAGTAGGTAGCTATAGTAGCTACCTGGAAGTACTAGCTAGGGCAATCAGGCAACATACCTACATACCTACATACATACATTTTTAAAATGTTTAAAAATAAAAACAAATGAAAGGTGTCAGCATTGGAGAGGAAGAAGTAAAGCTGTCTTTATTTGCAGATGATATAATTTTACTTATTTTTAATATAATTTTATATGTAGAAAAATCCTAAAGACTCCATTAAAAAGCTGTTAGATCTAGTCAATGAAATCAGTAATGTTCCAGGATACAAAATTAACATGTAAAAATCAGTAGCATTTCTATACATTAGAATGCGTTTTCTGAAAAGGAAACATAAAAATCAATTCACAATTGCATAAACAACAAAATACTCATGGAAAAATTTAACTAAGGAGATGAACGATCTCTACTCAGAAAACGGTAAGACAGGGAAGAATTGAAAAAGACAAATAAATGGAAAGATATCCTGTATTCATGAATTGGAAGAATTAATATTGTTAAAATGTCAACACTATCAAAGGCCATCTATATATTTAATACAATCTCTATTGATATTCCTATGGCATTTTTTATAACAGAAATAGAAACAAATCTCCTATAATTTGTATAAAATGACAAAAGATCTCCAATAGCCAAGTAAATCATGAAAAAGAAGAACAAAGCAGGAGGCATTACATTTCCTGATTTCAATCTATACTATAAACTATAGTAATGAAAACAGCATGATACTGCATTAAAAGTATAAATAGACCAATAAAACAGAATCGAGAGCCCAGAAATAAACCCAAATATATACAGTCAGCTAATATTTGACAAGAGAGCCAAGAATACACAATGGAGAAAAGAGAGTCTCATCAATAAATGGTGCAGGGATAATCGGATATTCACATGTAAAAGAAAAAAACTGCACTCATACATATACCACTCACAAAAAATAACTTAAAATGGATTAAAGACTTCAGTGTAAGACCTAAAACCATGAAACTCCTGGAAGAAAATAGAAATAAATATCCTTGACCTGGGTCTTGGTAAAGAGTTTTGGGATGTGACACCTAAAGCACAAGCAACAAAATTAAAAATAATAATTTAAAAATTAATAATAATAATAATAACAACACAAAACAAGTATAACCTCAAACTCAAATCTTGGGTGCAGGGGAAGAAACCATAAACAAAGTGAAAAGACAACTCATGGAATGGGAAAAATATATGTGCAAACCATATATATGAAAAAGGTTAATATCCAAAATATATAAAGAAATCATACAACACACAACCAAGAGAAAAAAGTAAAATAAAATAAAGTAAAATAAAGGCAAAAGAGCTGAATAGACATTTTTTCAAAGAAGATATATGAAATGCCAATAGGTATAGCCGTTAGAGAAATACAAATGAAAAGTTCAATGAAATACTACCTTTCATTTGTTTGGCCATTATCCAAAATCAAAAGATACATGTTGGTTTGGATGTGAGGAAAAAGAAACCTATGTGCACTTGTGGTGGGATTGAAAATTGGTGAAGCCACTATGGAAAACATTATACAAGTTCCTGGAATAATTAAGAGTAGAAGTACCGGGGAGCCTAGGTGGCTCAGTCGGTTGAGCATCCGACTTCGGCTCAGGTCATGATCTCACGGTTCGTGGGTTCAAACCCCGCGTCGGGCTCTGTGCTCCAGCTAGCTCACAGCTTGGAGCCTGTTTTGGATTCTGTGTCTGACCCTCCCCTGCTCATGCTCGCTCTCTCTCTCTCTCGCTCTCTCTCTCTCAGAAATTTAAAAAAAAAAAAGAAAGAAAGAATAGAAGTAACTATGACCCAGCAATCCACTTCTAGGAATATATCCAAAGGAAAGAAACAACCTAATTCAAAAAAATATCTGCCTTCCATGTTCATAACATCATTATTTACAATAGCCAAGGCATGGAAATAACCTAGGCGTCCATCAATGGCTAAAGAGATAAAGAAGTTGTCATATTATTATGCAACCATAAATAATTTAGGGAATCTTAGCATGTGAGACAACATGGATGAAACTTAAAGGCATCATACTAAGTCAAATAAGTTAGACATTGAAAGACAAATACTGTATGATCTCACTTATGCGTGGAATGTTTAAAAATACCAAAATAATAAAATACCAAGTAATAAAGAAGATCAGATTTGTGGTTACCAAAGGTGGAGGGTAGGGAGAGAAGGAAATGGAAGGAGACACAAACTCCCAGTCGTAGACACATAAATACTAGGAATGTAATGCACAACGTGATATCACAGTTAACACTGCTATATGGCATATAAATTATTTGTTGAGAGTAGATCCTAGTAGTTTTCATCACAAGAAATTTTTTCTTTTTTTTTCCCTTTCTTCTTTCCCTTCTTTTTATTGTATCCATATGAGGTGATGGGTGTTGGCTGAACCTATTGTGCTAATCATTTCACAACATATGTAAATGAAACCATCATGCTGTAAACCTTATTTATTTATGAGAGAGAGAGAGAGAGAGAGAGAGTAGGAGAGGGTCAGAGAGAGGGAAACACAGAATCTGAAACAGGCTCCGGGCTCTGAGCTGTCAACACAGAGCCCGACATGGGGCTTGAACCCTCAAACCGCGAGATCATGACCTGAGCCGAAGCCGGACATTTAACTGACCGAGCCACCTAGGAGCCCCTGTAAACCTTAAACATACACAGAGATGTATGTCAATTACTCATCAATAAAACGAGAAAAAAGAATAATAAGCCCACAAAGATGTTCACATCCTAATCCCAGAACATGTGAATATGTTACCTGATGTGGCAGAAGGGACTTTGCAGATGTGATTAAGTTAAGGATCTGAAGATGAGGAAATTATCCTGTATTATCTGGGTGTGCCATAAATATAGTCACAAGGATTTTTGTAAGAGGGAGGCAGCAGCATCAGAGGTGGGAGATTGCGATATGAGATAGGATCCAGAGTTTGAAATGATGGAGGACACCCACAGGAGCTGAGGAAGGTAGGTGGACTCTAGAAGTGGGAAAGGCAAGGAAATGATGCTCCCCTGAAACCTCTGGAAAGAGCCAAATCAGGCCTAAACCTTGATGTTAGACTTCCAACCTCTAGAACTGTAACTGAATACATCTGTGTTGTTTTAGCCAATATATTTGTGGTAATTTATTACAGCAGGAATGGGACATTAACATAGATACTGGAGGCAATTGGCAGAAGGTGTACATGACCTGTGGATGAGATTATTGTGCCAATGTTAAATTTTCTAATTTTGATAACTACACTGTATTTATGTAAGGATATCCCCTTGTCTTCAGGAGGTACTCTTAGAGGTCACCAGGGGTAAATGGACACAACATCTTTAAGTCACCTTCCAATGGCATGGGAGGAAAATATATATACACATACACATTCATGCAATAGATATATAATAGATCTAACACACACACATATATATAATATATATTTACATCTTAATGATATATAAATGCATAAACATACATATAAATTCATAAATATGTAATACATATTTACTTCTCATACATAAAATATGTAAACATGTAAAAGGATGTTTATTTGCATCTCATACAAAGTGAGAACTGAGTGAATTGAAGACAGAATTCTTGAGTGAATTATAAAGAACCAAAATATAAACAATTGGTGAACTGGACAAAGTACATAACAAAAGTTCATTTTATTGTTCTTGCCATTTTTATGGAAGTTTGAATTATATCAAAATAATTACACAAACAAACTAATATATCAAATTTTCACACACAAAATAGATTTTAAGGCCGTGGGATGCAATCCCAATCAAAATCACACAGCATTCTTCTCAAAGCTAGAAAAAACTATCCTAAAATTTGTATGGAGCCACAAAAGACCCCAAATAGCCAAAGTACTATTGAAGAAGAAAACCAAAACGGGAGACATCACAATCCCAGACTTTAGCCTCTACTACAAAGCTGTCATCATCAAGACAGTATGTTATTGGCACAAAAACAGACACATAGACCAATGGAATAGAATAGAGAACCCAGAATTGGATGCACAAATGTATTGCCAACTAATCTTTGACAAAGCAGATAAGAGTATCCAATGGAAAAAAGACAGCCTCTTTAACAGATGGTGCTGGAAGAACTGGACAGCAACATGCAGAAGAATGAAACTAGATCACTTTTCACACCATACACAAAAATAAACTCAAAATGGGTGAAGGACCTGAATGTGAGACAGGAAACCATCAAAACCCTAGAGGAGAAAGCAGGAAACAATCTCCTTGACCTCAAGCACAGCAATTTCTTACTCGACACATCTCCAAAGGAATGAGAATCAAGAGCAAAAATGAACTATTGGGATCCCATCAAGATAAAAAGCTTCTGAACAGCAAAGGAAATAATCAATAAAACTAAGAGGCAACTGATGGAATGAGAAAAGATAGTTGCAAATGGCAAAGGGCTAGTATCCAAAATATATAAGCAACTCACCAAACTCCACACCTGAAAAACAAATAATCCAGTGAAGAAATGGGCAGAAGATATGAACAGACACTTATCCAAAGAAGACATCCAGATGGCCAACAGACACATGAAACATTGCTCCGAGTCACTCATCATTAGGGAAATGCTGTCAAAACCACACTGAAATACCACCTCACACCAGTCAGAGTGACTAAAATGAATGAATCAGGAGACTATAGATTCTGGTGAGGATGAGGAGAAACGGGCACCCTCCTACACTGTTGGTGGGAATGTAAACTGGTGCAGCCCCTCTGGAAAACAGTGTGGAGGTTCCTCAAAAAATTAACAATAAAACTCCCCTATGACCCAGGAATATCACTTCTAGTATTTACCCAAGGGATACAGGAGTGCTGATGCAAAGGGGCACATGTACCCCAATGTTCATAGCAGCACTCTCAACAATAGCCAAAACACGGAAAGAGCCTAACTGTCCATCAACGGACGAATGGATCAAGCAGATGTGTTTTATCTATACAATTGAATACTACATGGCAATGAGAAAGAATGAAGTCTGGTCATTTGTAGCAACATGGATGCACTTGAGGGTGTTATGCTGAGCGAAATAAATCAGCAGAAAGATAGATACCATATGTTTTCACTTATAGGTGGATTAGGAGAAACTTAACAGAGGACCACGAGGGAGGAGAAGGGGAAAAATAGTTGGGGAGAGGGAGGGAGACAAACCATGAGAGACTCTTGAACACTGAGAACAAACTGAGAGCTGGTGGGGGTCGGGGAGAAGGGAAGGGGGTGATGGGCATGGAGGAGGGCACATGTTGGGATGAGCACTGGGTGTTATATGGAAACCAACTTGACAATAATCTATGAGAGAAAAAAATAAAATTAAAATTAAAATAAATTTTAAAAAAGGCCTTGAGAAACTAGGAAAAGGGAATACAGGATCTACCGATTCCCTCGAAGGAGATTCTGAGCCCAGCTTAAGATCTCCAGTCCTTCCTACTATATCCAGAAGTGCAAAATTAGAACTCATTCATTTGCCGTGCAGAAGCTTTTAATCTTGATGAGGTCCCCATAGTTCATTTTTGCTCTTGATTCCCTTGCTTTTGGTGATGTGTCATGTAAGAAATTGCTCCAGTTGAGGTCAAGGAGGTTGTTTCCTGCTTTCTCCTCTAGGGTTTTGATGGTTTCCTGTCTTACGTTCAGGTCCTTCATCCATTTTGAGTTTATTTTTGTGTATGGTGTGAGAAAATTGTCTAGTTTCATTCTTCTGCATGTTGCTGTCCAGTTTTTCCAGCAACATCTGTTAAAGAGGCTGTCTTTTTTCCATTGGATATTCTTTCCTGCTTTATCAAAGATTAGTTGGTTGTATACTTTTGGGTCCAATTCTGAGTTCTCAATTCTATTCCCTTGGTCTATGTGTCTGTTTTTGTGCCAATCCCATACTGTCTTGATGATTACAGCTTTGTAGCAGAGGCTAAAGCGAAATAAGTCAGACAGAGAAGGACAACTACCTTATGTTTGCACGTATAGAAAGATTAGGAGGAACCTAACGGAGGACTGTGGGGGAGAAGAAGGGGGAAAATAGGGGAGAAGAGGGAGGGTGGCAAACCATGAGAGACTCTTGAATGCTGAGAACAAACTGAGGACTGATAGGTATGGGGGGAGGGGAGGGGGGTGATGGGCATGGAGGAGGGCACTTGTGGGGATGAGCACTGGGTGTTATATGGAAACCTACTTGACAATAGAGTATTTATTTAAAAAAAAAAAGCAGAAGAAAGTGAAGATACAAGACTGTCATGAGGGAGAATACCAGAAACATGAAAATGTGGAAGAAGATACAGATAGTCAGTTATAACATCCACCATGAGTGTCTTCCTCAGTTCCCCCAAACTGATTCTGCTGCAATTCTGTCTTATCCCAAGTTCTTACCTCAACAGGTAATAAACTAAGAGGTGAATGAAAAATAAATAAATAAAAATAAAAAATAAAAAAGAACTCATTCAAATACTAGTATTTGTCCATAGGTTTTCATTGGTCAGAAGGGAGAAGATTGCCATTTTTAGGTGGGATAGTTTTGTAGATATTCTTCAGTATTTATCCCCAGGGTATCTCAAGCCTCAATTCACACAAATTGGCACCTTCATCAAAAATGGCAGTCCAAGTGAATCTACCAAATCCATTTGGCAAACAGTAGGGAGGGGCTCACTTGGGTTGGGAGAAAGGTAGCATTGCCCCTTCCTGGTCCCACTGGCCACTCTGTCTCTACATGTGTTGTCTATGGAGGGTTTACCCTGGCTAACAGAATGGGTATGTGCTATAATGCATGGATTTTGGAAATACTGATTGTGAAAAGCCAGAGTGTGCAAGCTGAGGACAGAACCACCAGAGCTGCCATCAGTGTGGAGCACTTGTGGGCTCTGATAGAAGGAGAGGCAAGGGGGCTAGGGACAGAGGTGAGCACTTGGGAACTTGGTACTGTCTACAAATACCTGCAAAGGAAGGCAATTTGTGAGGTGGTAATGGAGAAGAGTGGAGAGTAGGTGTGTGAGAACACCTGGGAAGGAAAGGATCTCTACCTAATTCCTTAGCCCTGAGATAATTGCTAGGTTTTACTTGTATTTTCCTCCTCTGAATCTTGAACTTCTTAAGGGAAGCATCATAATCTTATACTTTCTTTGCACATCTCACAGCACTCCATATTATATAAACTACCAGCAAATACTTGTGCATAAAATTATAAACCTAGTAGATCATAAAGCATAAAAATATGAAGTTTTTAAAAATCCATATCAAGAAAAATAATCAATATTGCACAGTTGGAGCATAATATTATATCTTAAGTTAGTATAATGCTTAGAATAACAAGAAAACAAACTATGCTTCTGAGAACTTTGCCATAGATGTGATTTTGTTCCTGAGTATAATTTTTAGTTTTAGCTTCAGAATTTATGGATTTCAATCAAGTTAGAGAAACACTGTGTTAGTTTCCAGACATAACCACTGTCCTTACATTTTCAAATCAGCTTTTTACATGTATAGCATATTTTTTTCATATCCCTGTAGCTTCCTTCTCCTTTTTACTGAATAACATATTTCACAATTATGGACAAAATGGTTGGTGCCCATAGCAAAGATAAAACAAGAGGAAAAGGAAATAAAAGCTTGTTGGAAATTAAGTAAATATTTTAAGAAAGGTATTTGCTCTCAAGCTATAGCGTTTTCAGTTTTGTTTATATGTTCTCAGACACCTCCTCCTAAACTCCTCAGAACATTTAAAAATTCTCAGCAGAAGACAAGTTTGTAAAGGGGTTCCTTGGGTCCTGATTCTTTGGAAATTCCTACGTGATAAAGGCCCGATTCCCTCGTGTCCCCAGTGTGGATTCTCCTTCGTCACAACATCCTGACCATAAACACATTTCCCAGAGCTGGACCTCCCATTGTACTATTATTATTTACATGATCTGCCTCTCATCTCAATCCACATAGATCTATCTGAAACTTAAATTTCAACCCCAAATACTTCTCACACTGAGCTCTGTGTTTATGCACAAAAGCTGGGAGCTTTCTCATCCTTTATCCTCCAGGAACCCAGATTGGGGTGAGTATGCTAGCAAACCAAGTCTTGGCTGGTGTGTCCACTTAACAACTAGACTTCTTTACAAGGTTAGTCATGGGAGGTTAAGAAAACTCTTAATGTGGTCATCTGTAGGTAGAGTAAAATTGACCCTTGATCGGCATGCTTTGTGACCCTGCCATTAAAAGACAGAATTTCCTTATTTAAGATATAAAATTAATTAATATTTGTTATGGAAAATGAAATAAAATCAATGTTGTACACAGAAAAGAATTGTCTTCGCTCAGGCATCCAATACCCTGCTAACACAATCCATTCCCAGTGCCTTCCTAGGTCAAGCACACAAGCCTGTGTATGCATGACACAAGCACTGTCTGCCTATTTTTTTTAATGTGGTAAAATATTCATAACATAAAATTTACCATTTTAATCATTTTAAAGTACATATTTTAGTAGAAGTAAGGACATTCATATACTTGGGCAATCACTACCACTATCCATTTCAGAACATTTTATCTTCCCAAACTGAAACTCTTGTTTCAATTAAACAAACCGCCCCCCCCCCCAATTCCTCCCTCCACACAATCCCTGGGAACCACCATTCTACTTTCTGTCTCTATAAATTTGACTTTTCTAGATCCTTCATAAAGGTGAAATCAGAAGTAATTGCCCTTCAGTGGCTGGCTGATTTCATTAGCACAATATCCTTAGGGTTCATCCCTTTGTAGCATGTATCAGACTTTTCTTCCTTTTTTAAGAATGGATAATATTCTGTCAATTCTGTTGTATCTATACACCATACTTTGTGTATCCATTGGCTGTTGATGAACATTTCGATTGTTTCAATCTTTTGGCTACTGTGAATTTTTTTGGCTCCTATGAACATGGGTGTACAAATATCTGTTCAAATTCCTTCTTAAAAAGCAGTGAGCTTCTTTTGAGAGTATACCCAGGCAGGATCATGTGGTAATTCTATGTTTAGTTTTTTGAGGAACCACCATACTGTTTTCCATAGCAGCTGCTTCATGTTACATTCCCACAAGCAGTGCACAAAGGTTCCACTTGCTCCACATCCTTTGAAAGACTTATTTAATTACTTTTTTTTTTCAATTATACCCAGCCTCATGGGAATGGAGTAGTATTTCATTGTGTTTATAACTTTCATTTCCCAATGACTACCAATGTTGTACATCTTTTCATATGCTTATTGATGCTTGGTATATCTTCTCTGGAAAAAATGTCTATTCAAGTATGTGGGTCATTTTTCATCAGGTTGTCTGTTATTGATGTTTTGAGTTTGTAGGAGTTCTTATATTTTCTGGACATAAATACCTTATTAGATATGTGATTTGAAAATATTGTTTCCTATTCTGTGGATTACCTTTCTACTCTGATTCTGTCCTTTTATGCATAAAAGTTTTTAATTTTGATAGTCGAATTTATCTATATTTTCTTTTGTTGCCTCGTTCTGGTGCATGTCCAAGAAATCCATAGTAAGTCTAATGTCATGAAGCTTACCCCCCCATTTTATTCTAAGCGTTTTACTTATTTTTTAACATTTATTTATTTTTGAGAGACAGAGATAGAGCATGAGTAGGGGAAAGACACAGAGTGAGAGAACAGAATCCAAAGCAGAGTCCCGAGTCCAAGCTATCAGCACAGAATCTGATGCGGGGCTCAAACTCACAAACCATGAGATAATGACCTGAGCCAAAGTCGGACATTTAACCAACTGAGCCAAGCAGGCGCCCCTCTTCTAAGAGTTTTATACTTTTGTCTCTTATGTATAGGTCTTCAGTTAATTTTTGTATAATGTATAATGCAAGGCCCAATTTTATTGTTTTACACATGTATATCTAATTTTTTCAGCACCATTTGTTGAAAAGACTGTCCTTTCACCATTGAATGGTATTTGCATTCTGTTGAAAATTATTTTACTATATATGTGAGAGTTTATTTCTCTGTTCTGTTTCATTAGTTTATGTGTCTGTCTTTATATCAGTCCACACTATTTTGATTATTGCGATTTTGTGATAAGTTTTGGTATCAGTAAGTGTGAAACTTCCAACTTTATTTTTTTTCCAAGATTATTTTGACTGTTTTGGGTACCCATTTGTTTTTAACCAAATATATCATAGTTTATCATGTAATTGCTCTGTCTCACTTGACCATGTGCCATGGACATCCCATTAGTGAGTGGCTGCGGAAATCACTATTTCTACATACACAAAATTTTATGGAAATGGTTCATGCCATACCTTCTAGGATTTTAAAGTGCAACTTTTTTTTGTTTTTAATATGTTTCTTTTCTTTTTCTTCTCTTTTACTTATAATTTCCCAGTCTCACATGGCTCTTTTAAAAATTTCCCAGGTCCGTGTGATCATCACATACACAGGCACACCCAAAAGTACACAAACAATGTGGCTATGTGTTCCCACATAAATACTTGTCCATGCAGAAGGCCTTGGCCCTCAGTTGCCACATGATACATGCTGATTAGAATTTTGTGTCTTCTTTCAATAATATTTCATGAAGATTCCTCTACACTGATGAAACTGTTCTATACTTTTTGTTTCATTTTAAGGACTCTGTAATTTTGCAGTGTGATAAGCCATCATTTAGTCTATTATTCCCCCAATATTGGAAATATTGCTTTATTTCAAAGACTTACCATTAAACACCAGGCCAAAATAACACAACCTTAAACATAAAATATCTCTGTCACCTGGCAGTATCATTTATATAATATGGATTTCCAGGAGCACAATTTCTGGGCCATTGAATTTTTATAAGTTAAAAGGCAACAAAAAACAACTTAATATGTTTCCATCAGCCATGGATGAGATTTCCCTTCCCCATGTCTTCCCAGCAAAAGATTTCATCATAAATTGAACATCAAATAAATTAATAGAAACTTTGTTCTAAAGCTTTAGAAAAGTAATAATAAGTCCCATGGAATTTTTTGCCAGGATGATTTTCCCTCATGAACAGACAGGGATGATACTTTAATACTTTTTCTGTTAGCTCATAAGACCCTACAGAAGATGATGCATTCCTCTGTACTTTTCCAGGACCAAATGGACAAAGTTTGTAGACATGTAATTTGGTTTTATTGTCCAATAATATCCCTGGGGAAATTACTTATCATAGTACAGTGATGCCTCCAAACAGAGGTCAATTTGAGAGCTTTAAAAATATCAGGAGCTCCTGTATGTGATCCAATCAAAGGGAATCCTTTGGAGGCTGGAAGGACTGTACTGAGGGACACACATCAGCTATATAATCGCCGGCAAATATCTCTCAGGCACAAGATCATTCTTTTATTTGATGACTTTCATTTATTACTAAATAATTATTGAACTCTCATGGACAGAGAAGCATTTGGAAATTTGACAACATAACGAAGCGATGCTTAATTAATCATGGCATTCCTCCCCAGTGATCTCAGGTAGCTTGAGTGTTCTTCCACCTGATCTTTTAAACTTCCTTTCCCACTCCCCCCCTCAGCATACTCATGTCCTGATTCCTGGGTAAGTCACCTTTTTGTCCCAAAGACCTAAAAGCATCATTGAAGGCTGACTCTGTCCATGCCCTCCAGTGAAAGACCACTAGGACCACAATGGAGTCACAGTCAAGTTTATTACCTGCTGCAGCTGAGGACACTATAGGCCACGGGAGGACTTTGCACATACCGGTAAGAAGGTGCTGGGAGAAGCTTGTGATGGGGTCTGGGATGGTGAGCTTAATACAGGTGAGGAAGCTGGAGTTTGTCTGGATTGGATGCTGTCAGATAGTGGGACAACTGTGATTGAGCCTTTGAGGCAAACTTTATTCTTTATAACCTAGATAGGTTTGGAGACATCAAGATATTATTCACTGTGCATGGTTCTAGTGGGAGAGGTCAGTAAAAACGATGTTCATATTCAAATAGTTACCCAGAAAGCTTTCTTTGCATGTTTCCTTCATACTGAGGATAGCTGAATACAACTTATTGAGTCCACGCTCCTCTTCTCTTACAGTGAAGTTCATTAAAAACAAAAAGAGTAAGTTACACAGAATGCAAGGTAGCAATAGACTGCTGTTCCACAATTATTGTACTTGTTAATCATCCTGAGGAGAAAGTTACCAAGACTAATAACTGATTATGGGACAATTTTGACCTCCTCTCTGGCCACTGTGGAAAAACCCTTGGTTGTTCTGGAATTCTATCCAAGCTTATCAGATAAAATCTAAAGATGATCTAAAATAGATTGGTTTTGTCTCTTACTGCATATGCATATATCTTAAATATCTAATGTCCCTATTAAGTAATGTGGCTGCACGTTTTCCTACTATGGAAAACAGATAAGTGAGTATCTTTTCTTAAGTTCTTGAAAGGGTTTATTTGCCATAAAAACTGATATTAATCAGCTATTCATTTTTCTATCTAATGTTGTCAAAGAGAAAGAACTTCATTCAATTGTACTAAAACTAAAATCAAAGCCTTTTCAGAATGATCCTCAAATTTTACTTTATAATCAATAATAACACAGAAAAACAATTTCTTTAATTACTTTGGAATACGTTTTACAACTAATTCATCTTGGCATTTCACCAGAAAGCTACATGGTTCAAAACCAGATCTCTGGGAGTATTTTAAAATATTGATAATTTTTTGTTGGCCAACAGAAGGGACTGGAACATCTGGTTGGCAATATTTCCTAATCATAACTATTTCAGTATGGTCTACGTTTATGAATTAAATTTTCATTGGTTCATATGATTAAGATGTCTGATGGAGAAAAAAAAGTTATTATCTTGTGTAAAGGAATTTGAATCTGCCTCTCTGCAGAGATGAGAAAACTGTTGGTCGGAAAAATTTAACTCAGGTTGTTCAATTTCCACAAAAGAACACAGACCCAGTAGTGACATGTTTCATTTTAAAATTCACAGTGCTTTTCCTGCAGTCCAGAGCAAGAACCTCGTCAATGCCAAAGGCAAGATAAGACAAAGAACACAGATCCTGAAAAGGGGGGAAAGCAGACTTTCACAATAGTTTTTGTTTATATATAAAATTGTCTGATCTGTCTCCCTTTACTAGAAACACACTATCATTTCTATAATGTAATACTGTGTGTTTTAAGGGAGAGAATCTAAATGTGTAATGGTCCATGCAAGAAAAACAAGTAGTATGGGTGCTTATGAGGAGGATAAATGAACTCACAAATCCTGCCTCGGCTGACAAAGAGAGAGAGAGAGAGAGAGAAGCATGGTCAGAGAGAGAAGGTGGAGACAGAGAGAGACAGGGGAGGGAAAGGGAGAGATTGAAAGAGAAGTTCTCTTCACTTAAGAGCCTGAAGCACTGGCTTTCCCTGAACTTTCTTATCCTTGTCCACTCTGGTGTCTGACAAATTAATTCAGATGTCCCCTCCATACCCCAGATCATTGCTCTTCTTTGAGTGTCCTGTCAGAGCTTTGAGGCTGAGCCCTCAGACTGCCTGTACAGACAAGGGAAAGCTGGAGTGCTTTTCTTATTCATGTTATCAGCCCCAACACTATAATGTGATCCTATCTTCTCAGTAGCTGGTATCTTAGGTTGGGCTCACCCAGACAGGTGTAGTGCAGGTAGTGACTCCAGGCGGCACTCTTGGGGATTCAGGTATAAGAATCCTTACTGAGTAAAGGGATGAAAATTCTTCTGGGAACTTCTAGGAGACACATTATTCCAACTGAAGGTCAGGAGAAGGGGCATCTCTGTCCATTAAGCCCTGTTAGCCATTGGTTGATGACTGCTCCCAGGAGTTCTGGCTCCTTGGCATCCTTGCCCACCCCTACACTGGCACGTGGCCTGCACCTCCCCTCAGGTGAACAGAAGAAGGTGAGGGCAGTGGAAGAAGAAGGCGAGGACAGTGGAAATCATCTGGTCTGTGCAGATGGAAACAGCAAGTGCTAGAGGCTTATGGATGTGACTAAGAAAGTGCAACAAGGAATAGCATTCTATTGATGCACACAATACTTTAGTTTCTCTAATGCATAGAAACCTTTCCGTAGTGTTAGAAAACTAGCTTGACTCCACAGAGCATCCATTAACCATACTTTAACATACTCTGAAGATGTTCTGTTGGTTACATTGTTATCTAAAAAATATTTACTGTTCATCAGGACTCTGCCCAGGGATGGAGAAGGAAATCACCAAAGCACCTTACACTGGCAGAGTCATTGGCGTCAAGCAGCTCTGACTCAGAGATCTGTCTCTGGTTCTGATCAGCTGTGTGACTTTGGTCAGGTCAAAGCCTTCATATTCTTATCTAAAAGTGATATACCCATTATAGGAGTAGTTTGAAGACTAAATAAGTCCATCCCTGGCCCTGCTCAGACCAGTACCTGGAATGGGTTTTCTCATATCAGCACCTTTACTCATAGAGGCATCCCTTCCCTCGAAAATTTGTGAGAACAGAAAACAAGAGACCAGACTATGTGGAGAAGTGACAGCCAACAACTGATATGTTTCTCCATACCAAAAGTAGGTCAAATATGTCCCTAACAAATATTTCTAGCAACTTCAATACCTGTGGCACTGACCAGAGCTGAAGGAAGTGCTTCTCCATCTGGGGTGGAGAAGATAAAATTAAGAAGCTTTCAAGAGGGATTTATTTTAAAAAATGAGCAGGTGTTCAGTTGAGATCCCAGAATGTGCCTTTGCTCAAAATGTATCCTCTTCTTAGAGTATACAGTGTGTGTGTGTGTGTGTGTGTGTGTGTGTGTGTGTGTGTCCATGACAGCACTGGAAAACGAGAGCATCCCTTGGTGAAACTGTAGACGCACATGTGAACAACGCTGTAGAAAATAGTTGATGTTATTAGTAAGTGGTTGGATGTGGAGGAGATTCTTTTCAAGGAAAATGGTCAACTAGTCTCTCACTTTCCAATCACGGTAACTCTTGTCTAGCAATGTGGTGGTCATAGGCTGGGCTGGAGAGAAGACGCAAGGTGACTGGAGAACCCACTTTTAATTTGGAATTAAACATGAAGAACTGAGTTATTCCAGAGGCTAAGATTAAAATACTAGGGGCATTACTGATTATAACATTAGCCTCCCAAATAAGTCCTGAATTCCCACATGACATCAGCAAGTCACGTCTTAGCTGTTTTCTAAGTGGTGCCTTTATAAAGTGTACATCTGGCCTGCCCTACCTCTTGGAATCATTGCTGTGAGGCATTGGGTCATTTTATTTCTCAATCTGCTCAATGTCTACAGCACTTTAGAGAGAAAAGCTGCAGTGAGTAAATGGTTAAATTGCTTCGAAATCTGTCCCAAAATAAAACCTTAAATCCTCAAGCTAAGTTAGAAACAGAGGGCAAATAAAGCACAAATTTCAATGGGAAACCAGAGTTTGAAAAGTGATATAAGCAATCCATTTAAATCCACATTTATTCATGTATGAGAGTGACATGCAATCCACAATCAGCCCTGGAGTTTGCTAATAAATTTATATGCTACTTATCTGGCTCCCCTCTCTACTGCCTCTCCTCATGATAACTGGAGGGCCTTTTAGAAGCCAGGATTCAGGATGCAATATGAAATCAAGGAAGGTTATTGTAGCAGTTGTCACTCAAAAGAACAGTGTGTAAAACACACTCAGTTTTTCCATAGCTCGCAACAGAGCCAATTATGAACAAGTTAGTGGCAGCAGGGCCAGACTGGCTGCTGAGATCCAGATGGAATATGGGATAGTTTACAGGTGTCTTCGACATTCCTGAACTTCCAAGAAAGTATTTCTTAGAGGTTAGTGTTCAAACCACATCAATCTGAATCACTGAGGTGTTGTCATAAAGAATAATTTGGGAGAAAGAGTAAAGTCTTGAATCTCTTGACATCCAATAAATATTAACAAAAAACTTATGATTGCAAATGGTATATATAACAGGATGGATGCTGTGAGTCCCTGATAGGAAACTGTTTTTGCTCTAATTTCTGCCCTCGAGCATGCTTTGTCAGATTCCCTTTCTTATTCCTTGATTAAATTTCAAGAAGTTTCAACAAATTTACTGTTACTTTCATCCACTGTATCAGACTTATTTTTAGGTAAAAAAAAAAAAAAAGCCTAGCCCACGTTAACTCAAAACTGAAACCTTTCATTTATTCAAAGCTTTCTTCTCTCCCCAACTTGATGGCAGGTGGGGTGCACAGAAGACTATCTAGAGGATTTTGTAGTCGCATCCTCTCCTGTAGCACCTGGGGATATGTACACGATCTGAAAAGTACAATCCGGGGCAAGAATACACAATCTGGAAGATATACAGTGGGACAATGAAACCTACTCTTCTGACAAGCATCCCCTGCACCAATGGGCTTTTGTTGTCAACAGGAAAAGTACCACAAACCTGACTGCCAGGTGGTGCTCAGCAGTGCCCTTCCTCAGTCTATTTAACATACTCAATTCATCCCTTTAAGGTCAACATGAAGTTCTTACAAGCTGGGAGAAAGATGTCACCTTTCAAAAGAAACTCACTATATGGAGAAAGCACTATTAAAATGAATATTTGAAAATATTTTCATCATCACATAGTTGTATTATTAAGAACAATGGATGGGGCGCCTGGGTGGCTTAGTCGGTTAAGCGTCCGACTTTCGCTTAGGTCATGATCTCGCGGTTCGTGGGTTAAAGCCTGCATCAGGCTCTCTGCTGCCAGCTCAGAGCCTGGAGCCTGTTTCAGATTCTGTGTGTCTCCCTCTCTCTCTCACCCTCCCCTGCTCACGCTGTCTCTCTCTCTCCTAGAAATAAATAAAACATTTAAAAAAATTTAAAAAAAAAAAAAAAGAACAATGGAAGCATGTCTTGGATTGGACACTCAACATTTTCCTCATCTGCATGCTAGTCAGAGTTTTAAAAAATCTTCCAAATGAAAAGATTCTGTGAGTTATGAAGTCATTCACTAAAATCAACAAGGAAGATGAAAGCTCACAGCAAAATAAACATCTTTGCATAAAAGGTAGATGGGACTGAAAAGTGAATATTAGGATTTACAGTGCATGAACTGTGTTTTATACCTCTCAGGGACTTTTGTCTGCTATGACAGCCTTTGAAACCAAATATCAAAATAAATCAATGTAAAGAATGCTCTTAAATTGCTATATTACAGAATGTCAAAGAATTTTCCAAAAAATTTGAAGTATATTTGATCTTATTGCTCTCATTAAAATATCATTACAGAAATTGAATGTTTATAAATGTCCTTCTTATCACACTCATCACTTATTCCTGTGTGCTTTAAAATGTAGATATTAGTAAAGTTGTACATGTACACACATGTGCACTGGTGCACCACACACACACACACACACACACACACACACACACACACAGAGGCACATATTTTCAACTATTACCAGTAAGGTTACATGATCATAAATCAGAATTACCAACTTGAAAATCATAAGTGCATAGCCTTCACACCCATTGGATTTATCTTGATCCTGAAATGAGGACATCTGCAGCTGCCCACCACCTGCCATGTGGATCTATCTCTGGTTCACAACCCTCAGATAGGTTCAGGTTACTACAGATCCCCAAGGCTCTCTATACCCTCTCCCAGATGCCTCATCCAAAGTATTCTTGGCTCTGTAGAAAGGAGACAGGATGCTGGGTTTAAGATTCATCTTTAGGGGTTTGACTTTGTTAAAATGAAGCAAAAAAACATGACCCTGCCTTTTCAATAAAAATGTAAATTGTACACCTGCAGTTAATCGTCTACTTCCTTCCTATCTGTGATCAGGTTCCCCGAAGCAGATACTAAGAAATGATGGATTAAGTGATTTGTTAGGAAGGGGCCTTCTGAACATCGAGGAAGGAGTGAGAAGAAAGCAGGATAGAGAAGCAGGGGCGTGATGTTAGGCAATTCTGGGAAGCCTCTCAGGTTCACCTTGATCCTGCAGGGAGCTCTGAAATACTAATCACACTTTGGGGTTTGTCTTTTCCAAAGGAAAGAGGGTGGATTTTCATGCTTCCACACTAGTCAGACAGGGACTACTGCCACTCCAGGGGATGCAGCTTCAAAGTACTTCTGGCTCTCTGCTCTGAGGGTGCCATTGCCAGTGGCAGTCGTGGAAGAAAGCTGCAGGTGCAGTGGTCAGATGCCAGTACAGCAAGGGGCACAAGACCCAGTTTAAGGGATCCAAAAGATCTGATGGGACACTACCATTTAACCACTTCGCTCACCAAGAGAACTATCACTCTACTGCATCATGGCCACTGCCAAACTTACCATCATAAGTGTTCAGAGCAAGCTCACCTTCACCAGGCCTAATCCAAGGATCTCACTCAGGCCAGTCATACTGACAAGGATGGAGGCCTGGTGTTTTCAGCTCAGTTTTTATTTTATTAATAATAAAGTCAAAACAAGAAAATCATATCCAGAATCATCAGAGAACTAAATATTCTAGATGATAAAACTTAATTTTAATAACAAAATAAATTTTAAGTATTTGTATGAATATCTTTCTAAAATACAGTTTCCTTATCTGTCTACTTAGCTAAGGGCTTCTGAGTATAATCAATGTTTTCCTAACAACACAACATCCTAACTACAAGTATCAAGTACATGTAGTGCATACTCAGTCTATTAAGATAGGAGGCAATATTTGATCTTGCATTGAGAGGTTTTTTATTACTGTACATTTCAGTCCTTGAAGCAGTTTCTAGCATTTTCTCTCACCTCCACCTGTAACACTTTGTCAGTGCACAGTGCTAAGGGTGCCTCTCTTAGCCTGCAGCATCCAGCTTGTATTCTAAGAAGTTTGACAAGTGGATATCTTAGATCTGTATTTGAATTAAAAGTTATCTCAACCTAAGTTAGGGCATGAAGAATACTTCTGGCCATAAGTTCCATCAGCCTCAGTATATGAGATTCAGTCACCTTTTTACCTTTACATAGACTCTTTACTTCCTTGTTCTGTCTGCTGTTTCAAATTTTATGTCATGAGGCTAAAGAGAAAATTTCAGCTCAATAGAGTCGCAGCTGAATCTATAACCTAGACCTTCTCCTAGACAGCTAGATCTCATCATTGTTCTGTTCAGGACAACAAGTTGTAAAGAAGAAATAAGTGTCTTTATTCTAGCATAGATGCAAAAGCAACAAGAAGCTCCATCCATCCAGAGTTCAGCATGCTAAAACTAGAGCTCCTCTGTAGAATGTTAAAACAACAAATGACATCTGTACTCACTTCTGAGGCTTCAAGTAACTTACTATTTCTGTGGCTAAGCTAAAATTTCACTGAGATTAAAATATATATATATATATATATATCCCTTTATATATATTATTTATATATACTATATATATACATATATATTATTTATATGTACTATATACTATATATATATGTATATATATACATATAAAAATAAGAAAGAATCTGCTTAACTTGAAAAACCAGCTCATTGCTTTGGTTAATGAATCCTACCTGTGTGTGACAGAACATCTATCCCTGAATTCAGTAAATACTTTTTGTGCACACTTATGTGCCCAGCACTGAGCTAACCCTTTACTTAGCAAGAATTGGGATCCTGTTGGGTGCATAACAAGCAGCACCAAGATGGGCTGTCATCACATCCATCCTCATAGTTTGTCCATCTAAAATATGACAAAAGACAACATCCTAGAATAAAGCCCCATGTCTCTGGGATTCTTGAAGATGGAACTCAACACAAAAGTTTGCTCTTATTTTTTTAGAAGAAAATTTTGCATACATATTTAATGTGTATTTTTTCCTGAATCTACATTTATCCTATTAGATTTCTCCCTAATACAGGCACTAAAATATCAGCTGCAATCCTTTTCTCAAGCTCATCCCACCTGTGCACCCCTTTAATATGTTCTCATTTTACTATCTTTAAATGAAATCAATAGGTAACATGCCTGCTCATCTGTGTAATTTTTGTAAAGCAGGTCCTAATGACAATATAAAGGATAAATGACAATAATATGTATGTCAAAATATAACTGTTTGGGCTTAAGTAATCATTTGCTTTCACCCAAATGCAAAATCACTGTGGACACAATAGCAAAATGACACCCATGCACAATATTTATTTGCAAACCAAATATAAAGAGCTTTGTCACTGTTGCCATTAATTTCCAAGCTGGTGACCAACTTCTGACAATGTTTAAAAACAAAGTGGCGTCTTCTCTGAAATTACCTGATTTTAGGATTCTTGTTTCAGTATGTGTTAAAACTGGGCAAGGATTAACTTGTGTTTACTTGTAAAATGTCATGAATTTTAGCCTACAGCTAATTAGGCTTTTCAGGATCATGGGTTTTGAACAGGACATTGAAATGTGGAATAGGCCTTCACTGTGAGAGACTTTGGCAGAAATGGCCTCCCAAAATCTGCATGTGCCCCCTCTGAATTACCAATTTCCCTGGTTAGGCTGTGGGTAAATGAGCAACTTTTGACCTTGTACTAACTAATCTGTTGGAAATCTCCACTAAACAAAGAACAGTGGGGACCTCCTTTGCCCCCTCATTCCTTACACCAGTTAGCAACCTAAAGTGAGCTGGAAGCCTAGGAAAGAGGTGGGCCCCACACCTGCATGTGGCTCCTCATGAATGAGAAATAAACTTGCCTTGGGTTAAGACCCTGAGAATTCAGCGTTTTATGTTGTGACAGCTAGCGTTGGTTATCCTGCCAAACACAGGGCCTATCCTTTGCATTTCAAGGTATTTTTTCACTGACCTGTATCCTCTAAACACCACCCAGTCTCCAGACATTATTGTGGCAAGCAAAGACAGCCTCACAAATCCCCAGAGTGCTCCCTGAAGAACCATGGCTTTAGATCCATGACAAACCAAAAATCTTTATTAAAGCAATTTTTCTTCCACTTTATGCCTAGGAATAGATTCATGGAATTTGCTCTAACTGCGTTCTAGTCCTCACTAAAATGAAGGAAACAATCACTCACAGCAGTCAGGTTTATAGAAACAAACACAGTGAGGCAGAAAGCAAACAGCCTTGAGCTTCTGACCACAAGTCTGTCTTGGGCTTTTTTGTGTTCATCAGGGCACTGAGTGGGTTTTGCCTCCATACATAATGCAGATTCCTGGCATCTGTGCTGTCCAGTGCCTTGTGCGAAATGATTTTGTTCAGGTTGAGAGTTGTGTGACAAAAGTTGAATGTGCTCTCTGGACAGGGTATCATTGGAGAAGATGTTGAGGTTAACTGAGGTGCTCTCAGAATCAATCCATCAACGGGAGGCATTGGGTCCCCCTACTGGACTAGGCATTCCTTGTCCACAATCATGGATGTAAATAAAGGTCCCTGTGCAGGGACTCACTTCACATCCATGGTGCTGTCTATGGTGACACTCTGAATCTCTATAAGTCACTGGACTATGTTCAGTCCATCTGCCTCTTCCTGAGCTGACGTTGTGTCTCTCCCAGATGTACAAAAGACTGCTGCTGCCATGGAGGATACTTGACCCTATTTTCTTCAAAGATACCGGATTCAACCACAGCATATTGACTTTATTGATAGCAGAGAAATGAAACCAGTTACCACCCCCAAACCCACACTCCAGAGGCCATCTGTTGCATTAGGTAAACTCTTTGGATCACCAGTAATTTAATAGAAGGGTCTCCTGGAACTCTTCAGTCCATAAGACTAATTATTACGAAGCACTGCATTAGAAATTAGCAAAAGAAAACGTGATCAGATTCTGGATTTTGTGTGTGTATATAAACTAGTTTGGCTTTTATATATGATGATAAGCAAAAAAAGCAAAAGTATAGTATGACATTTAGCATATATTCCTGGTCATATGGTAGAAAAACACTTGAAATTTGGTATTTTCCATCAGTGTCAGGGGCAATTTCATGTAAACCAGTGTTCTCTCAAAACCACATTCTGTAGGATAAATAGCCACTTATGGATATGAATGCTAGTTTTTAAAAGACACAGCTTTTATACCTACCATGATTCTATTTGATAATATATTTGAACACAAAGTAAAATCTCAAAAGGAAAATCTCAGGTAGCTAAGTGTGCTCCTCATTCATTCAATTTACATTTTTGAGCATCTACTCTATATTAGACACTGTCACTTTCCTGGGGATACAGAATGGGGAAAAGACAGAAATCCTATCCACCATCCACAGTGGGGGCCAGTGACAATAAACAGGTTATTCAGTAAATCACATGGAGCATTAGAAAGTGAGTGCTATACACTTTTGGGTCCACTTCTGAGTTCTCAATTCTGTTCCATGGGTCTATGTGTCTGTTTTTATGCCAATACCATACTGTTTTGATGATGACAGCTTTGTAGTAGAGGCTAAAGTCTGGGATGGTGATACCTCCCGTTTTGGGCTCTGTGCTGGCAGCTAGCTCAGAGCCTGGGCCTTTCTTTGGATTCTGTGTCTCCCTCTCTCTCTGACCCTCCCCTGCTCATGCTGTCTCTATCTCTCTCTCAAAAATTAAAAAAAAAATGCAACCAATTTCTGTACGTTG